>NW_017537412.1:1270881-1357550 GCF_001853355.1 Bactrocera latifrons
CAAGAATGACGTGATGTTAAACTGAAATAAAACACTCAAATTTGGTCCAAATGGTATCAATTTTTTTTTTTTTTTTTTTTTTTTTTTTTTTTTTTGTTGTTTATGAAATGGTTACCATGGCAGTGTTACTGTTGCTGGTTGACTGACGTAAACTTTTAATTTAACATGCCCCCAGAGAAAATAATCTAGGGGCGTTAAATAACATGATTTTGGTGACCATTCGACTGCGCCATTTCGGAAAATTAACGAGTCGCCAAACCACTCCGCAATATGTCAATGCTTAAAGGGGAAATCTGAGGTCACGTTCCGTCTTGTTGGAAATAGAGCTCATCCGCTTTGATTTCATAAATTTCTGTTGAAAAAAGTCGGTCATGTCATCATGCTATAACGGTCGTTAATGTTGCCAACGCCATTTTCTGCTCATTTCGAAAGGAACCGTACCAAATTTTTAGGGATGCAATGACGTCGTCGTCTCATTAAGCCATAAATCAGCTCCATCTGAGAAGACTGTGTCCTAGAAAAATTTCTTATTCGAATAAAGTGCCACTGCATCAACGCTTGATTAATAAATTATGATTAATTTGATAAGTTCAACAAGATAACCTAATGAAATGGCTTTATCTAATGAATTAACATTTGCTGATAAGCAGTATAAACTTTCGTTTAAAAACAATATATTTATATTTTTTTCTTTCACTCTTCTCTCTTTTCCAGTGAAATCATAAATTTTCGAAATATAAGTGAAAACCATACGAAGCAGCATTAACAACGCTCACATTGTCTTTAAAATTTACAGCTGCGTTTAAATCAGTTCACAGTAGGGTGAGTTCAAATAAACAAACATTTATAAAAAAAAAAAAAACTAGTAACCAACTGGTTCCGAAAACTACTCAAGTATTTAAATATATACACATAAAGCTACATGTGCTTGTAGCTAGAAAATTTAAGTGCAAAGTGTAATATCCGTAAAGTACAGATGCACAAATGCAGCATTCACGGCCAATGTCAATGGCAAGGATATGCAGGAGCTGAAATGCTCGCTGGTTGGCTCTGTACCAGTTGGCTGACAGTTGCAGGCAGTCAAGGTGAAGGTTAAAGGCGCTCACTCTTATATATTTGCGTATGTGTGTGACTAGTTATCTGCATTTGTAGATATGTTAGAGCAACGAAGAGAGTGTGAGGCAGCTACTGTGTTGTCGTTGTAATTATAGTCACAAAAGTTTATGACCGCGTAAAGCGTGAACTAAAACTGGCTTTCAGAAAAAACATCGAGCAAAGTCAAAATGTTTTGTTTTCAAATGTTTCTGCCTGCAACTAACTACCACAAGGAAGCTGAAATTGAGTATTTAAAATGTGTGTGTTGAGTAAAAAAAGTCATAATTCATTGTTTACATGCAAAAATAATTTGCAAATTGATTATGTTTTTTCTGCGCATGTCTTATAAAAAACACTTTCGCTCTCAATTTTGCCAATCGTGACGCTCTTGTACTCTTATAATCCGGAAAGTTGTAGCGCTTTGCAGCTTTCTCATTCAATATAATAATATATATATATGTATATAGTTGTTCCCTACATCCTCACGAAATGCTTGGCCGAGCTTCTCGTATCATTTGTGGTCAGCAACATAAACTCCTCCGGCAAAAAGGGAGCTCATGGTTTTAGGTTAGATGTTTTCTTAACAGATTTGCGATCAGCGGTTTTCTATGGACTGCTTTACTTGTTGTAGTGCTGTTATTGTTTTGTGATTCAGAACATGAAAGGGAGTCAAATCAATTGAGCTTCGAATTTGAGAAGTAAAATTTGCTTTATTTTTTGAGATTTTATTTATTTTCAAAGCTTCTTTGAATAAGCTTATAAAGAATGATCCATTTCGAGATTCCCTACGTTTTTAAAGAAAACAACAGACATTTCAAATTTATTGGGGAATATTTATCATTCTCAAGAACATTTCATGCCATAAATGCCAATTTTTTCAAGACTTCAAGATTATCTCTTTCAAATGCTCAGATGACCCATTCGTTGAGTCCAATTTTCGGAGACTCATTCAAGCATTTCAAATGGTAATTGGCGGATAACTCGCGCGATGTTTTGCTCCAAAGCCTAAAGCGAAGCGAGATTGTCCGCATAAACTTTAGACTTCACATATCCGCACAGGAAAAAGTCTAACGTTGTGATATCACACGATCGTGGCGGCCCAAAACTTGAAATTATATGCACACCGAAGTATTTTTTCAATAAATCCATTGATTGATGCGATTTGTGGTAAGCGGCGCCGCCTTGTTCAAACCAAATGTCGCCGAGATCACGAGCTTCAGGCATCAAATAGTTGGTTATCATGGCGCGATAACGTTCGTCACTGACGGTTACATTCGGTTATGGATCGATGATTCCACCGGCCCACAAACCATATTATTCCGCTATTTTTTCTATATGAAAGGGCAGCTCTTGAATCTCTTCAGTCTACTTTCGTTCCAAATGCGGCAATTTTGCTTGTTTACATACTCATTGAGCCAGAAATGGGTGTTCATAAGGCGTGGGCATGAGCCCATAGAGCGAAGCGACGTCGCTTGCGAAGGTCGAGCGGCTTCAATTCAGTTGAGTTCCTGCGAATGGCGACGAATCGACTCAGCACAGTATTCGTGTACACTTTAGATACGCCTGTTATATTTTCTTCAGTGCGTACTGGACGTGGTCTATTCGGTCAAATATTATTCAATAATGAATGCTGGAGTTCAATATGAGTCATGGTGTTACGAATGCTCAGCAGACCGATTATATTGAGTTATTGAGTTGAGCGAAGCGCGTGAAACACATTCATTACTGAACAAAAATAACATGTCACGAATCATCCGTGATCTGTCAAAAAAGGCTTTTAAAAAGTATCTCTACTTGGATAATCCGTTAATATTATTCAAATTATTGCCCATCGAATGCAATTTAATTTTTTCATTTTACTGGGAAGCTGTGAACTCCATTCCAAAGAATCCGCGTTGGATTGAAGTACAAGAGCCAATATTTGATATTCTGTGCTGATGTGAATCGTATTTCAGTGAGCGTGTTTTCAACGTTCAGAACAAATAAAAGTCAGAAAGAGCAATGTGTAATCTATAAGACAGATAAGGCAATACTTAAAGCCTTTATTTCACCTTGTGTCTAGTAGAAGATTCTGGGCGTTCTTTGGCATTCGCTAGCATCAATTTGATGACTTGTTGTCGGTAGCATTTCTCAATAACGGTTTCACCCACTTTTAGAAGCTCATAATACCGCACGCCTTTCTGATCCCGCCGAATACAGAGCATTACTGTTGCGTCATGAATATTCGGCTTTGCCGTTGATTCGACTGGTAGGTCAGATTTCACATATGATTTTTTACATTTAGGATTATCATAATGGATCCACTTTTTATCAAATGATTTCTGATTTCCTTGCTTTTGAGTGAATTCGGCTGTTTTTAACGTTTAGATCAACCGTTGAGTGACTTAAAAGGATTTTTTAAATATTTCGACAACATAATGAAATCAAGAATTTCTATATAAATATTTGATCTTATAAAAAATAATTGTCTTGCCATTCGAATCTGCTTCTTCAAATTGTATTAAATTTTTGTAAGGTTTGGCTCAAAGAAGATAAACCATAAGCTCATTAACCTTAAATATTTCCCCTGACTTTCTTGCAATTTTCAAATACATTTCTCATCGGTAAAGAGTTTTGGAGTTACTGGTCGTATGCTCTATCGAACGTCTGAGAACTTAGTCAGTTCAAAAGGTCACTTATCGTAACTACTAAAGGTGCTACTAGTTACAAAAACAACTATATAACTGTTTGCAATCACGCATTTAGGCACTATCTCGATTTGTTGTCAGTATGTATTTAATTACATTTTTCTAGCAATCAAAATTATTTATTGCATTGCATTGTTGACATATTACAACGCATACCGTTACAGCTGCGCACATTGTAATTTTTTGAAAAATTTCACACATTTTCACTTGTGTATAAGTCTCAAGATCGCGGCGGTCTCCAATCAATCAAACTCGAGTTGCTTTGCGCTTGCGCATAGCCCACCTTGCACATTTCTTTTATTTCCATGGAAAGTAATTTCGCGAATGGAAAACCAGCTAAGCGAGTAACGTGCGGCAAACGAGTTTGCGCCAAGCGGTCTTAAATTGACGGTTATAGCTGTCGAGATACGGACATATACGAGAACTGTTCGAAATGGCAATAAATAATTAGGATATTTATAGCTTTTCCTAGGAAGGGAAGTCTTTTTGAAGCTGAATTAAGTTTAAGCCCCTTGTTCGACCACAAAGACCTTGATGTGAGTTTCGAGTTCAGAGCAGAATTTGCTCATTCCTGTTACACCTTTCTCGGTAAGCTTTGTGAGAAATCTAGCCAAGAAATTAATTTTCTCACATTCGTATTTTCCCGTTTCTAGAACTCTACTTTTGTGGATTCTTCTATATTGGCGTAGACATCGCCAACGAGATTATAACCGAGTTTACAACAACGCTCCAGTCGTTTTTCCTTTTTGCTGTTTGACGCGAATTGGAGTTTCCAAGTGTAGCCAAGTTCTTATCCAACTGGTCTTTCTAACGGAGTGGAGATCTTTCTCTTCCCCCTGCGGGTACTGCGTCGAATACTTAGGACTGGATTGTCTTCATCCTTTCGAACGACATGACCAAGCCAGTGTAGCCGCTGTCTCTTAATTCGCTGAACTATGTCAATGTCGTCATATACATCATACAGCTCACTGTTCCATCGAAAGTGATAAAGGACCCTAAATCTTTCGCAGAACCTTTCTCATCAGCTGACCCATGCCTTGGAAGAGAGTTCTCTGTGAGCAATAGTGGAGAGACGATTATTTTACATATGGCCCAAGCAGCTCACGACTGCAGATCTTAGACCAATTATTCTCTGTGTAGCCAAAAAACGATTGTGCGCTAGGCATGAAACCCGCTAAGTACAAAAAGATCCCCATATAATAAACGTTAATCATCCAATTTGGGAATTGATGAACGCCAAGGCCTAGTGACATGAATATACGAATCTAATCAAGTCAAAATATGGTGTTGTAGGGGATGTTTACAACTTACCTCACGCCAATTGAACTCCAAACGTATTTTTTCGATGATTCCTGATTTGATC
Source organism: Bactrocera latifrons (assembly GCF_001853355.1). Taxonomy (NCBI): domain Eukaryota; kingdom Metazoa; phylum Arthropoda; class Insecta; order Diptera; family Tephritidae; genus Bactrocera; species Bactrocera latifrons. Next base: position 1,276,027 of record NW_017537412.1, read on the forward strand.
ACTTTTTATATGGCTTAGATAACTGATCTTCACTTACACTATAAATATAAAATTGTTATAGAATCCACAAAAGTTTACTTATCTTTATCGGTTATTGATAACTCATTGGAAATAAATGTAAGATTTTGCTTGAATTTTCGACAGCTGTCAAGCTCCATATATTTGACAGTTGTAGTGTTGCTATGAAAGCTTTATGCGTCGTGAAAATGAGCAGCCTATGCTCTATCGAACTGTTCTTCAACGAACATAAAAACACATATTTCATCGTCATACATCTGCTATGACAATCAAGCTGTCACTAGGATTCAGTCAGTCTGCTGTCATAAATGATATTTAACTTCAGTCTTTTTCACTCAAATGTCACTCAACCACTTTACCGGCTGCTTTTATTACTGACGTATCATTTCCTCTTATTCTTAAGCTACACGACCGACAAACATACATACATATTTACAGCTTGTATTCTGGTTTTACCTTCGGCTATCTTTACGATCTTCACGCTAAGAAGTTAATGGACTCATTTGTCAACTGTTTTGATGCTGTTGCGAAATTGCAAACCAGTATTAATGGCATTGCTAACGGTGTTTGTAAAAGTAAACAAAAGCCGTGTAAAATAAAAAAACGACTAAGCAGTTGATGAATTCTATTCGATTTGACATGTACTTGGCGTATTTAAGCCCGACTTACAAGATTACTGTCGCAGCTTTGAGTTTCGGTTTTTTTCGATTTTGCGCTACTCTAACTAACTCTAAATCTTTTTCATATAGCAAGCTGCAGTTGATTTCATTCTCAACACAAACAAAACGTAAGCGTTATTTATTGCTTATTCATTGTCAGAAATTAGGTGTGGCCTCAGAGCAGCTGAAATGCATAGCCCCGAGAATAAGACAGACAATTAGGTAGGCAGTTGTTGCCAAATCACTTGCGAAATTTACATATGTACGTACATAATGTATGTTGTTAGGATTGATTTAAAGCGCGCTGTAATTAAGTGCTGTTCCAATGAAACGAAAATACATATTTGCCAATGAGTGTAAATATTTATGTTGCTATTATTTTTGCAATATGTGAGATGAATACAATATTCACTGTTCCTACATGTGTTATTGAATGGAAAAATTGCAGCCGAAAGCGTGCAAAAATAATGATGCACAGGAATAATACACATAGTTAGTATTCAATTTTGGTTCGGGTTCTCGAGATTGAAATTTCAGCAATTTGGAATATCACAAATATATTATTTAATAAAAATGAATTAATTAAATGCTGCCAACATAATTCCGAACGAAAAAATATAATATTTAGTTTTGGGATTTCAGAATTGAAATTGGTTTAGTTCGGGATCCAAAAAATTTTCAACATAATTCAAAATTAAACGCATGAAAAATTAATTCTGAACGAAGAAAATTAACATTTAATTCCGGGATTTCGGGACTAAAATTCCTTCAGTTCGGGATCCCAAAAATTTTCAATATAATCCAAAATTAAACTCATGAAAAATGAATTCTGAACGAAAAAATTAATATTTATTTTCGGGATTTCGGGACTAAAATTTCTTCAGTTCAGGATCCCAAAAATGTTTAATATAATTTAAAATTAAACGCATATGAAATAATTCCGAACGAAAAAAATTAACTGTTAGTTTCGGGATTTCGAGATTAAAATTGGTTCAGTATCATTATTTTTACTATTCTAAGCTTATATGATATCTGAATTTAATAAAATATTTTTTTAGCTATTTTTCCTTGAAGTGATCTATTCATATAGAAGAATATTACAATCCCGAAGTGCTCATATCTTAATGGCCGCTTATGAGCTCTGTTTCGGCCTATCTCCAATATGACAAATGTATATTTACCGTGATTTTTAGTATTGTGAACTGTTAATAATTTATCTAAAGTTTTTTATACTGCGGAAATATATGAGACTAAATTAATATTTAACGCATCACCTATGCATGCTTTGGTTTTAATATATAATATTAGATGCCGTTATTGGATACTTTCAAATAATGGTTTGTCAAAAAAGTCTTGCGGTATTTTGCGGTATTTTTATTGAATTTTCAATTGTTCATAAAATTTTTTTTGATGACTCATGCCCAGCTCTTGACCGATGCTACGGCTGCTACTATGCCTGTCTCTTTCGACCAATTCAACGATTTTATCGCAATTTTCGACGGCAGGCCTTCCGGAGCGTAGCGCATCTTCGACCAACTCTACACCAGAACGAAAACGTTGAAACCATCGTTGTGCGGTGGAAATGGAAACTGTATCGAGTCCATAAACTGTACAAATTTTATTGGCGGCTTGTGATGCATTTTTGCCTTTATCGTAGTAGTACTGTAAAATATGCCGACTTTTCTCTTTATTTTGATCCATGTTTGCGACGCTATAACGCACGAACGACTGCGTGAAATGAGCTTTCCAAAAAGGTATATCATGACCCGATGCTACGAATAAAACTAGAACTACGGCTCTCAGCGCCAACTAGCAAAAATACCGCAAGACTTTTTTATAATACTTCTCTAACAATGACTCTGCCATCCTACGAGCTATTAGATTCCAAAAAGGTCCAACTTGTTTAAATCGTAAAAGCTCTCTTAGAGAGAGAGAGAGTTGACAATACTTTCTTTTTTCAGTTCAGCCATAAATTCCCTAAACATTTCAATAATCTTTCTAGAGATTGTCGAAACAATCTTTGTACAACTTTTTAATTCACTAATATTTATCTTTTGTTTCTAAGTCTCGTAAAAACCTTTCTATATATGGCATCTTGTATAGGTTGCCTCAACTAATGATATCTGATGCCAATGCAAGAAAAGTACAAAAGAGATGCTCGAGTTTTTCTCTGATATCTTGCTCTTGGCATTTCCTTCAGTCTTTTCGATTTATCAGCAATATTCTGCAGGCGACTGCCGCCACCAGACTGTGATTAATACAGTCCCTTCTGTCGAGTGACAGTAGAAACTTTGTGTATTTTTGATCTACCCTTTCATATCTTATTTTTATAGCTTTGTATCAAGATAGGGGACTGGTTCTATTGCATTTCGATCTTCCTTGCCAAGCTCCTGTCCAGATGTTCGTATAGACATTGCATGGGTTTACCAAAGTCGATCACAGTTTCCGGTGATAACCCTGCACCACTCTTTACAATCCCTTCCACTATCTCACTGGTCGCGATGGCTTTATGTCCGGGTACTCCGCAGAAGTGAAGTCGCTTGTTGCTAACCACATTATCCACGGTGCCCTGCTTTCAAAGACATTTCTGATCGATGGATGAGGCTGTTAACTCTGTTTAACTCCCGATAGCTTAAAAATCATGTAGCCCTTCGCATAGCTAGCTAACTGTTTACAACTCTGAACCTTCATCCCCAATTGAAAAGTGCGATCACATCGTCCGCGCTTGCGAAACCGTCATTACTCAACGAGCTTAGACCAAGGATTCTATATGTATGCACATATGTATATGCTTGAAAAAGTTAGATCAAAAATCGACACTATATGTCCCTCGTTCATTGAATTTCAGTCGAAGTATTACAAACTTTACAGCTAATTGAGCTTATCCATCATAACTTTGGTGTAGAAAAACTTAATAACGACGGCAAAATAATCACCACTTTCTTCCCTCAAACCTTATGTTTTGTTGTGGGATTTCTCAAACTGATTTATTTTCTTTTCTTTTGACATATCTTCTTTCTCACATATTTATTAAGTTTCAAGCTCACTTTTAAACACTTTCCCTTTTAATTTGCTTACTTCGTTATATATATGTACACAATCTATTAGACCAGCATATCCAGGCCAGGGGCGCATTGCGTTTTGCTCCACCTTGGAGAAATTACTTTAAAATTATTTTAATTTACCCACATCACAGTAAATATATGTACATATGTATGTACATATATAAAAACGCTCTCACCAAAAGTAGCGTATCAAATTACCTGAACGGTAGACGACAGAAAAACACTCCAAAATATTTGTGTTCCCAAATATATCCATAAATAAACCGTTAAGCCTTAATTGCGCCCACGCTCTATTTACTTCGGGGCCAGACAAACGGCAATACTGCAGCTGCTCATACAGGGTATGTAAATATGTTCTACAAACATAATGAACATACTTTTATGTGCTCATACTAATAAGTATATTTAGGTGGAATAACCCTACGGTGATTCTACTGTTAGTTCCCATATTTTGACATATTCAGAGTTTGAATAACACCCTCCGATATATGACCAATACTAAGCAGACCATCCGGTCGGTCAATGTGAAACCGCATTCTTCTGCTTAAGCGGCTTTATCTGGAAAATAGTGTTGGTTGGTTGGTATGTTAACTAGTCTAACAAAGTAAAGCTAGATGACGTAAATAACAGGTTCAATGTGATTGAATTAATTACCTCCAACAAAATCATAAAGCGCTAAAACTTTTTGGGTTGCCCCGTAAACGTTTTAGAACCATTTCGCAAAATTCTTCAGTGATGCTTCTTAATGACGGTACCATTTCACGAAAATACAGAAGAGAGTAACTATTATGGGGTAAGAGAGCCTGTGGAGTCTCTTCTGCAAGGTCCGCAGACTTACTTGGTTATAGCTGCGCTAGTTCTTTCTTCTTTTCGCTTTTTAGTGCCAATTCTAGATATTTACTAAGTGCAGCCAGGTCCTTCTCCACCTGATCTCCTCAACGGAGTGGAGGTCTTCATCTTCCTCTGCTTCCACCGACGGGTACAGAATCGAAAGCCTTCACAGCAGGTGTGTTCTCTTCCATCCGGACACAATTATGAACTATGTCAGTTCTGTCGTATATCTCTTACATCTCGTCGCTCCATCGAATGAGATATTCATCATGGCAATGTAAAAAGGACCATAAATCTTCCGCAGAACCTTTCTCTCGAAAACTCGTCACATCGACTCATCAAATTTCTTCATAGTCCAAGCCTCTGCACCACGGGAAGAATGACTGACTTATAGAGTTTGGTTTTTGTTCGTCGAGAGAGGACTTTACTTCTTAATTGCCTACTCAGCCCAAAGCACCACCAACTACCGGCATGCATGTTGAGGCCAATGATATCAATATCATCGGCGTACGCCAGCAGCTGTACGCTCTTATAGAAGATGGTACCTCCTCTATTTAGTTCTGCAGGAGTAAATTGAAGAAGTCGCATGAGATGGGAGTTGCTTTGTCCGAGTGTGTATCGGACGACTCGAAAATTTGATGAGAATTAGAAATCAATATTTAAGCGACGAAATTGAGATTTTCGATCGTTATTGTATCTAAACAAAAGTTCACCCAACATTGCACCGAGTGGAAGTTTTGCCCTCCCGTGTTGAAATAATTAGTTACTTGTTAAAATTATGACCATTTCTACCCAATCCAACCAAATTGTATTAGAAATACCATAGTTACGGTTAGCAAGTAAATATATTTGAATTAGTATCAATACATCTACAATTCAGCATGTTGTTTAATCCAATTCACATGGTAGTAGACCTTAGCATAACCATCGGGATTGCCGGTACCACAGCCGCCATAAACGAAGCCAGCAATACCGACGACCTCACCCTCGTACATAGCCGGACCGCCTGAGTCACCATTGCAGGCGCCATTATTTGGAGCATGGGCCAAACAGATAAGCGCATCGCTATCCCAGTTTATGGCCGCCCTGCATTCACTACGTGAAATGGCAGACAAGGTGTTCCACTTCAACTTCTGTGGAATATCACCACCTTGCTTTACGCGACCCCAACCAGAAATGATAACTGGTTCACCGGCGGGTACCTCCTTCGTGGCCAAACGGGCGGGTTGGATATTTTGCGAGTATATTAAAGGATTTCTGAGACGCAGTAGCGAAACATCGTTCAAGAAATTGCCGTAATTCTCATGTGTAAGGATCGATTGCACATTCACCAAAACGCCACCACGCAGACGATCCGTGGAACCGGCACGCACCGTAAACAAGGAGGGATCATAACTGTTGTATGGTACAAACATTTATATGTACATTCTACAAGTTTAACTTATTACAAAAACGGAGTACTTACGTGGAATAGTTGCCCTGTGCATCGATGGTACCAACACAATGTGCCGCGGTCAACACGTAGTACCGACTAAGTATCGAGCCGCCGCAGGTGTGTGAGCCGCTGCGCCGCAAAGAGATTTGATGTGGGAATTGTCCTTCGTAGGCCTCGTCACCACCCACGACACGTGTGGTTGGAACAGCTAGGCTGATTGCAACACCTAGCAAGCAGATCAAAGCGAAGAGTTCGAATTTTACCATGTTGAACCGTTACGCGTGGAAGACCAAACTAAAACTAAATAGTCTCACGCACGTACTAGTGGACTTATTGGCGTATCTTGAGTGTTCATAAAAAGCTTTGTGCTCAAATAAATTACTTTATAATGCTTAGCGCAAGCAGAGTTAGGTAATTGATAAGCAATCTAACTGTTATTTATTATAAGCTAATATGTTAAGGCGATAATGTTGGCACCACAGAATTTATACGCCTAAAACAGTCGAATATCCAGTGTGGCATAATACTTCCAAGCGCCAAAAGAACTAATAACCAAGAAACCAACCTATTCATAGAAAATGGTGGTAATACCCATACTTCAAATATGATCGAAGTCAATAAAAAGAACGTGAGTTATAGATAATGTATGCATTTTTGGTCAACATTCACTACATCCATCTCCAGTCAAATAAGGACAGCATTTATTGGACAGAAGCTTCCGTGCGATCTTGCTAGTATCTAAAAATTCCAACTGTGAGGAACCTTTCTATATTTCTCGTTCCCTCTTCTGTTTCTTCCGTATATTTGTGTAATTTTGATGCAGATCTGTTAAGTTTTATCTCCGTTCATCTATCACCCCAGCTACCCAATGTCTCTTAAAATAAGTTGGATCATTTGGAGCCGTAGAATATATCTCGTCTCATCCGGCTGGAAGCTGGATATTTGCAGTGCAGTGTATGCACTAGAAGGTTTATGGACTTGTTGGATAGAGCAGAAACCCTGTTGAGTCCTTTTATAACACCCAAAATTTCGGCTTTAAAGGCCGAATTGTAAGGATTACTTATCTTTACTATTACTTTCTCTTCTTTAGCAACGTAGACACCTCTTCGCCATTACAGGCGAGTTAACAACAGCGCGACAGTCATGTCTCCTTTTAGCAATTTGGCGCCAATTCGAGATACCAAGTGCAGCCAGAACCTCCTCCACGTGATCTCTCTAACGGAGTGTAAGTCTTTCACATCCTCTGCTTCCCCTGCGTCTAATACTTTCAGAGCTGGCGTATTTTTACTCATATGTCACTGCTGTCATATAACTTGTACTGCTCATTGTTCGATCGACTGCGGTATTCGCCGTTGCCAATGTGCAAAGAATTATAAATCTTTATTTCTCTCAAAAACTCGTAACGTCGACTCATCAGATGTCCATAGAGCAGGACAGAGAGAACTTTGCTTCTCAATTGAATGTTGACAAGAGTTATTCTGCCTTGGATTTTGAGGCTGTAATTAGTATTAATACTAGTTCCAAGAAATATAGATAGAAATCTACCGACTTTAAAATCGTGACTGTCAACATGGACGTGAGAGCCATAGTCGCAAGTGCGACGACTGTTTGTTTGGTGACAGGAAATATTTCGTCTTCACCTCATTCACTACCAGATTCAGTTGCAATGATATCAATTCGTTGTACACTCTTATAGAAGATGGTACCTTCACTGTTTAGTTTTGCAGCTCGATTTATTTTCTCCAGGAGTAGATTGAAGAAGTCGCACGATAGGGCGTCGCCTGAAACCCTCGTTTGGTATCAAACGGCTCGGAGAGATGCTTCCCGCTCTTGACGAAGCTTTTTGGTCAGTTTACACAGCCGTATTAGTTTTCTTTTTCGTGAAGTCAAAAGTAACTTTAAAATCTGATAAGGTCCAATCAGATTGTTGACGGTGGGCTTCAATCTTTCCCACGTTAGTGAGTGCAGATTGTGGATTGGGCAGAGCATAACGCAGAAGAAGCCGATACAAGAATAGATCTGGCGGCAATCCATCGGCCCCCGCCGCTTTGTTGTTCTTCAGACTGGTAATTGCTATTCGAAATTCTTCATGGTCGGGCAGTGAAACGTCGGCTCCATCGTCATCGATTGTAGAATCGGGTTCACCATCTCCAGTTGTTATTTCTTCACTGCCATTCAGTATGCTGGAAGAGTGTTCCTTTCATAATTTTAATATTCTCTGGGCATTGGTTACTAGATCACCTCTGGGGGTTCTATAAGTGTACTTTACTATTACTTATTCTCTCCTATTTCACCCTTCGATCTGTTGGAGGTTTTTGATCATATAACGATTGGTCCAATCTTCTCTACTGGGGAATGTTAAGGATAAATATATGGAGGGTCTTCATTAATTTTTCAAGGATCTTTCTATAAATTCCAATTCAGATCATCTTTCGACAAAATGAGGCTTGGTAAGCGATCTTGATATTCTGAACAGAGACCCCAAGTTTAATTTTTAAGATCCAAAATTGTCTTCCTCTAATTGCTTCTTCTTATAGACGCCTCAAAGCTAATTAGCATTCTGGTCTTGTTCCAATTCTATCGTATCACAAACAAGGCTGCGTACATAAGGACAAAATAAATGAATGCTTAGGGTAGTTGTCAGTATAACCGAAATTGATTTCATCTTGGCGGTCTGATGAAGCACAACTCACTTAAGAGTCAGAATGATCTCTTCCAAATGAAGTAAGAACAGCTAATCGAGTGAATAATCTAATAGGCCAACTTTCATTACATAAAACTCATTGTCTCTATTTTAATTTAAAACTGCTTTTAATTCCGCAACAAATATACAATAAGTACTTAAAACACATTATTCCAATCCAGTTCAAAGCTCACAAATCTGAGTGCTCCTTAATCCAATCCAAATGTTTGAAAACCTTTGCGTAACCATCTGGATTGCTAGTACCACAACCACCTACCACAAAACTAGCCACACCCACCAGTTCACCTTGATATGCAGCCGGGCCGCCGGAATCACCAAAACAGGCGCCATTATCCACCGAATGTCCCAAACAGAGCACCGCATCACTAGCCATGCCGATTGTGGTTAAGCACGATAATCTCGACAGAGTTTGAACAGTGTTCCATTTTAACTTGTTCGACGCATAAGCATTGGTCGCCGTGTAACCCCAACCGGAAATGATAACGTTGTCACCGGTTGGCACCTCAGCACTTGCCAAGGGAATGGGTTGTATGTTATTGGAGTAAATCAGTGGTGTTTCCAAAGTGAGTACGGCAAGATCGTGCAAAAAGTTGGCATAATTCTCATTCACAACAATTTTGATGACCTTTTTGACCACACCGCCAAGCAGACGATTAGAGGAGCCGGCACGTATGCTGAAATGTTCAGCGGCGTAACTGTAAAGCATGCCAATACAAATACAATTAATATATCAGTACTCAAATAAGTGGTTCGGTGATAGACTCACACAAAGTAATTGCCTTCATCATCCTCATCGCCGACACAATGTGCCGCTGACAGCATATAACGGCGACTGATGATCGAAGCACCGCAAAGATGTGAACCATCATAACGTAACGACGCTTGGTAGGGAAATGCTCCTTCGACCGCATACTCACCGCCGACAATACGTCCGCTAGTTTGGGGTTTCGCATTAGCCCAGGCGATCAGCCCTAGGCAGAGTAGAAAGGATATTCCCGACATACCGTCTAAATAGTGGTGGGTTCTAACAGTGGCTGGGACACGAACTATGCTTGGTTTAGGTTTTGCAATTCGCTTTTATGCTCGAAACAGTCTAAGAAATCGCTAGATAGTTAATTAAAATATTGTAAATTATCTATTATCAAGGTGTAGTAAATCATGAGATTTAATTAAGTTGCTAAATTCATAAAACTCGCTGGAAATCTCTGCGGTCTATATTTAACAAATCTGTTTTACACTAGTTTGTGACACTTTTTTATGACTCCAACGCTTGGTTTGACCGCAAGTCGTTATGAAATTTCCCCTCCCTTTGATCGTCAATAGATTTTTGTCTTGGGAAGAGGAAAGAGGAAAGACGTGTGTGTGAACTCTGGGCAAACCGGTTTTTTTTTATCTAATCACTCAATCTGAAAGATTGTATTACGCACAAGCTTATCAGAAAATGTCGCAATTTCATAAGACGTGTAGAGCTGAGTTCATTTTACAACTTGCCGTTTCTACTCCATATTTCACCATAAATTCGCTGACCTAAATGATGTCCGATGTACGAGTTTGAATCGTCTCATTTTTCTCTCAATAGAGGCACATACTTATATAAATACATTTTGGTGGTGTTTCCAATCCAATAATGAGTATTGTAATAAGTAAAGGCTTTACTCTTGCTATCTGTTTCCAGCAATAGCCCTGAAATAGAAACAAAAATTTGGTCGTGTCACTCTAATCTATCTAATTTATGAAGCAGGCAGCGGGTAATATAGATTTACTGATTATCTAGGGAATTTCTCGATTTTCCCACATTATCTAGACCGAAATTCCCTGCAAACACTTTTTTCTTTGTGGGAGTTTCTTCAAACTTGCGATGTCTCTCTATTCCGCTCTTTTATGGCAAAGTAACAATTAAAACTAACGAGAGAGTACAAAGAGTGTGAAAAAGAAAATATATATCTACAATAAGATGGATGGTTTTTCCACTGAATAATGGAAGACTTTGCAAGGCCGACAGCAGCGACAATGTTCAGTTCTCTGGATGGACGAATTATAGACTAGCTACGTGTAAGACGGCTGCCCACAAGTTACAGAATCAAAAGAAAACAACACTTAATATTATCCAGAATTTTCTATTAACAAATCCCATCATAAGGTCGACGATTTTTGGACCGATGTTGGTGATCAGTACAGTGATAATTTTGTTAACTGCATACCCTATGGACTTGATGGAAAGAGATGGAAAAGTGTAACTATTTTCTTTGGTAGAGAGTAATTTATGTATATCCATTAGACTATATATTGAATTCCTGTAAACCAAACAGTGACTTTCTTTTTGAACTAGGTAATAAACTAATAACCACGGTTAGAAATTTATAGAGAAAGCTAGCGATTAAATGAAGTTTTCAAGAATCAAAGGTATTATAGTCTTCTACCACATGAAGTCTAAACGAATATTCTCAGTATCATGTGGCTTGGTGATTGGTTGAAGAGGGAGACACCAGGCGCGAGCAATAAGGCCATTATTAAGCCCTTTCCTCTACCAAGTGGTAGCCAAATAAATAAACAAGACCTTAAAATAAACCTTATCTCGCAACTAAATGGATTTGGTAAAAAACTTAACTTTTTTCACCCCAGCTGCCAAAGGCTGACGGCTGGCCATTACTTCCTTAGCAAAAAATACATGTTTCCTAATTTTAAAATTCTTAATTTATTCTTCAAAAATGTACATAGGTCACTCCCCTCAGGCTAATTCCTCGATTGATATCAGTTTCCGATTCGTAAGCATAAATCCAAGACTCATCGCCAGTAATTACATGTTTCATGATATCCTGTTAATCGGAAAGCATTGTTTCACAGACGTTAATGTAACGCTATTTCTCGGAAAAACTGCTAGCGACAAACTGTTATGACTGAAGGCCCCTCCGAAAATTTTTAATGTTTCGGCACCAGAACTTTGTTTCTGCACACAAAAGTTAATGAAACTTTCTTTGTCACTCATCGCCAACCTCGAAAAAAATGTATATCGATGAATAGGTCTTCGTGCGGAATTTAAATTAAAAAGTCTTACAATTTTTTACTCACAATATAATACTACAGTAAAAGCCACACCTCACGTTCCAATTCCGTCCATTGATCCGCCGGTGACTAAGCACATTTCGACGTCGATCACAGAACATGAACTCCTTTTCTAGGTCGCATTGCCAACTAACAAGGTGGAGTAAAGACTCTTCTGCAGAACATTTGACGGGCTTTGGAATATCCTGAGATAATTGACAGAGCTCATAAATTCTACCCCTCAAAGAGGTGGGATTGGCCATGTTTCTGTTTTCAACGGATTAACTGTTAAGTCGAAACACTTCTACGAAATGGCGGAGTTTAAGATTCTTTCCAGAACCAACCCCAGCGATGCCATCCCTGGGGGACGACCTTAAAGTTCGCTCTGCCGAGTAGAACTATTCCTTCAATGCTCGAGGTGATCCAAAGCGTATCCGGTGAGCGATTTTTATACTTTCCTCATCGTATATGGCTTACTTTTTGCTAAAAATATGACTTAACCTGGCCAGCATGTTCCGAATAATGCCTAAAGAAGAGATGAGTGAGTTCTTGTTTAAGGAACTTTCGATTGTTTCAACTGAGTATTCATGCCGCCTGAAGTTCAAACCGTTAAGTGCGATTTAGTATCTGTTAACATAACTTAACTTAGTAAATCAGAAAACAAAGCAATGCAAGTTCGCATTTCAAAAGAATGTAGACTTCTGTTGTCAATAATAGATTTTTTATTTATTTATCATTTTCTCCTTACAACAAAACAAGCCTTTTATATCATATTTGCATGAATCCATTCGAGGTTATGGAATACTTTAGCATAACCATCGGGACGCGAGGTACCACAACCGATTACGACGAAACCGGCAACTCCCACCAATTCACCATTGTATGTGGCCGGACCGCCAGAGTCACCATTGCAAGCACCTGCGCCTGACGGATGATCCAAGCATAACAAAGCATCCGAAGAAATCAAAATTTTACGGAAACATTGGCTCTTGCTAAGTGCCGTAACGGTATTCCATTGCATTATAATGGGCAAAGAATCACCTTTATTCTCAGTAAGACCCCAACCGGAAATGATAACTTCGGCGCCAGAGGGCACTTCAGCGCTGGCCAACGGAATCGCTTGGATTTTCGATGAGAATATCAAATGCTCCTCCAACTCCAACAAGGCCAAATCATTTTCGACGACATAACCCTGATGGACTACGACGCGCTTCACTTGCACGATGACACCGCCGGCAATACGGTTGTGGGTACCAGCACGTATGGTAAAATGTTCAGCGTCATAACTGTGTCGAAGTAAATATGATAAAAAATGTTACCATACCCGACTGGCATTCAATTTGTACGTTCTACTCACGGTGTTGTGCCTGTTTCGACCACACAATGCGCCGCCGTCAATATGTAGTTGGAAGCGATGATTGAACCGCCGCAATTGTGCCGATGTTGAAAACGTAATGAGATTTGATGTGGGAATTGTGCTGAAACCGCGTCATAGCCACCCACTACACGACCCGTGGGATTGGCTGTAACCACCACGAAGGCAACTGCAAAGAATGCCAAAAATTGTAGAAAAGCCATGGTCGGCACGCGATTGTGTTAAGAGCTGTAGGAGGTAGCTAAATGAACTAGGCAATACGTATTTCTATATCATTTATACACCGTCGTCAAATAATTACTTTCGAGCCATAAAATGTGCAGCCACTTACTATTGTCAAACGTTATCAACAAATCTCATAAATCACTTAATAAACGAACAATGTCGTAGATGTAAATGGATTACAAACATAAACTGGAATTTCTGAAATCAATCCGTTATAATCAGCCAGGCCAAGCGAGGTATAGTCCGAACTTGCTAATAAATAGTACTAAAAATATTTCTTTCCTCACGTAATTACTACTACATACTACTGGGTATGTATATGGTATAGTATCATATACTCTCCATATGGCCTGTTATTGGCACCCCTCATCCATGTTCGAAGTGAATCTTCGTTTATTGGAAATATGGTTACAGTATTCTTCTAAAAGTTACTTGAGGCTTTCTCATTCGAACTCTCGACAAATCATGTTGTTGTTTTTTAAGGCAAGGAGCAAATGAAGAAAGTACACGCCAGGATTCGTTGAAATATTCTTACACTGACACTGTAAACTTGGCTACGAACTCCATGTACATAGGTAGGTAGGGTGGAAGTGTGACGACGCACCTGGCTGAATCCAAAACCAAAGAGACTGAAATAGAAAGATATACTAACGAAATTCAGATTCAGTGGCCTCAATTTTAAGAGCACTATGCCCAATATAAGGTCGTCATAATCGTTCTGTGAGATCAGCAAATTATCGGCCGGCGGCGTCATTGAGCCGAATTTCTGCCGTGCTGATCGAGCACGGCACGTTACTGTAAACGGGAATCCCTACCGCTAAATGATAACCCAATATTTTTCACCCGAATTTAATGAAACGGACTTGCACAATATGTTGTACCAACAGGACGGCGCCACAAGCCACACCGAAAGTCACAATCGATTTATTTTATCGGAAAATATAATGTTTTTCTTCTTTATTGGCCTCGACACCGCTTACGTGTCAATAGACGAGTAAACAACAGCGCACCAGTCGTTCTTCCTTTTCGCTGTTTGGAGTCAATACTAGATTCCTTCTCTACCTGATGTTTCCATCGCAGTGGAAGTCTTCCTCATTATGTTCTTCCCTCGCGGGTACGAATACTCTCAGAGCTGGAGATTTTTCATCCATTTAGACGACATGACTTAACCAGCGTATCTCTCGAAAATTCATAACGCCGAGTCATCAGATATTGTCATCGTCCGTACATCGTCTGTAGCTAAAAGCAGGACGGGATTGATGAGTGATTTGTAAAGTTTGTTCTTGGTTCGTCGAAAGAGGACTTTACTTCTCAATTGCCTACTCAGTTCGAAGTAGTAAATGTTGGCTGGAGTTATTCTGAGCAGGGTTTCTAGGCTGACGTTGTTCTTGATGTTAATGGTGTTTCCAAGATAAACGAAATTACCTACGTCTTCGATGTTATGACTATCAAGAGTGACGTGGGGGCCAAGTGCCGAGTGGGACGACTGTTTGCTTGATGACTCCCCGACCCATTTGCTTTGCTTCCATATACAGTCTGTAATAAGAAACTTTTATTTCGACGGCGATTCCTGTACACAATTATGCTGAAACTACGTCACCTCTCACTCGTTTCTTCGGTTTGGACTCTTGCGAAGAGATATTTGTCTTTGTGCCTTGTCTTCTCCCTTGTCTTACTAGAGGGGAAGGCAACACTGAAGATCGAACTTAAATATCAACGATTCGACACCTATCACAATGTCATTAACTTTTTTCACAGCATCGCAAGCGTATTTTACAACATTTCTCTTTTTTCAACACGAAGCAAATTTGTCTATATTCAAATGTTCATGTAATATTGAATGTATAGCAGTCCCACTAATTCCCATAGCTGTGTCTATCTCACGATAAGTCAGATCACAATGTCAAATATCAGTTTGCATCAATAGTTTCTGAACCAATAACAAAATCACAAAACTCTTGCAGTAATCTACGACCGCGTTTGAATTCTTTAAAACATCGATAAACACTGATAATTGATAGAGATTATTTTCCAAATTTTGGACCAAGTTTATTGATGAATTGTTGGGTGGTTCATTCAAGTCGAAAGCTGTAAAAAGTAATCACGGAAGAATATTTCAAATTTAGTTATATTTTTTTTGCCGAGATGAATATTTAAAGTTACTGTAAAAAACAGAAATCTTGGGCGTATGCTAAAGCATTCTGAGTATGTATAACGTCAAAAATGCCGAACTTTAGGATAAAGTTGTGAGTTACCAGATTGCAATACTAGGGTTGTTAAATTGCAATACCAGATTGCCAAATTCCGAAACCTGCGTTTAAATGATCAACGTGTCTATATACGCTAACTTTTGTCAGTCAGTTTCTGAGATATTGATCTGAAATTTTACACACGTCCTTTTCTGTAAAGGAAACTGCTCACTTATCATAAGCGCCGACATCGAACCACTAAAACATATGCTGTCATGCCAACTGAACTATCAAAATAAAAAAATTTGTATCTGGAAGGGAAATATTTTATTTGTGAAGAGCGTTATAGCTTCGGTGTCACCGTAGTTAACGTTTTTTCTTGTTTTGTGTCAAGTGAATATTGCATATGGAATATTTTTCCTTAATACCTCCGAACTCATTGATTACTTTATCTAAAAGCTTTATAGCATATAAGCAATTTTATTATTTACTGATGACTACTTAATAATACACAATGACACTGTCTTATCGCATTGATAATGATGAGTCAGTTCAATGTCCATCATTTTAAAGCAGCTAAAAAGATGTATGACTTCATTCATAAATTTTCATCAAAACGACGATAATCAACACGCAGATTATTTTTGTAGGAAATATGAAGCCGAAAACATGTAATGGTTAATGAAATGGGGCTTATACTGCCGTTGTCAGACCAAGTTTCATTTTGATCAGCTATAATTGTCATCATCAGATGAAAAAATCCTCTCAAATATGTCTCAATGGAAAAGAAAGTTTAGACGATGTAGACTGAAAAGATAACCTCCACAGTTGGGAGGAATAACGAAGTGTACTTTAAAACATGAGATTACAAAAAATGATGGAAAAGACCTGAGTACGTTAAGCGATAAGCCTTGCAAATTAATTTTGATACTGAAGAAACTTCCGCACTTCAGGCAGGATATACCACCTGCGAATATCCGCAGAGCCTATGGATAAAACCACCATAAAATCATACTACCACTCAGATATGATAGCGGAATATTTAGGAATATTATCTATCTTTTCTTTTCTTATCATATCCTATTAGATTATTTAAGAGCTTGACTCATAAAATTCTCAATGTTATTTTAAAATTTTGTGTGGTCTTTCAGACACTTCTCACTCACTCAAGGGTTAATGCATACTCTTTTAAATAAATAAAAAACGCGTTCAATGCTAGTTTCAACAATACTTCCAAAAGTTTATTCGCTTTACTGCTACATAATACAATTCTATGACAACAACTTTTCATTACCAACTTACAATTGAGTCTGGATCCAATCCGCAAAATGTGTGACATTCACGAACACTTCAGCATAACGCGAACCGCATGCGCCCACCACGAAGCTCGCCACACCAACCAAACGATTGTTGTAGGCAACACCGTTACCAGCATCGCCCAGACAGCTGCCCTCCTTCAGATTGTGAGCCAAGCAGAAAGTGCTCTCATCATGCTCGGGGAAACCTTTGGTGCACTCCGCCTCGCTAGCCACTGAGAATGCGACCGATTGCAGTTTATATGGTGCCGCACCAGACGTCTGCTCACCCCAACCGGCAACGGAGATGGCGGTGCCAACTGCCGGCGCTTGATCGGCACTGGTGGCAATGGGAATTATGGAGATCTTGCTACCCTCGTCAACAGCACTGCTCAACTGTATGACAGCGACATCATTGCTTATGTATGTGTAGGAAGGCTGTACGGCGATGGATTCGGCGTAGATAATCTTGCCACCGGCAAACTGATTGATGCTGCCGACGCGCACGGAGACACGATTGGCGGCAACACTGTAGCGAAACAAAAGTAATGGATTATTGAAAAATGTATTTCAAATTTTTGGGGAAAACCAAAACATCTACACTCAAGCTAACCACCAACTCACACTTGGTTGTTGTCGTCGACAACACAATGCGCCGCCGTTAATATCTGTCGTGGGCCGATAATGCTGCCACCACACACATGCGCACTGTCCAAACGCACCGAAGCGACGAAAGTGAACTGACCGGATGCAACGTCCTCACCGCCCAAAATGCGCTCCTCCACTGTCGCGGCTTGACAGTTGGCGACGATGCCAGCGAAAGCGAGCGCGATTAGCGCGAAATTTACTTTTGAACACATTGCGTTTGCGCCGTTACCGAGTTACTGACACTGACTGAACTGGCCGGACCGGCAGTGTAATTATATGAAATGAATTGAAGTGAAGATTTTCACACACTCACACCTGAATTTGCCGATTGATTTTGTTATTGTCATTTTGGCATTGTTATCGGCAGCGGCGAGTTGTTGTTAAATACTCGAACTGTTGAATTTATGACCCACTTTTATTGGACAGCGCTTACATTATTGCGCTTTGCGTTGGCAAATATATTTTCACTGTCTGACTAATCTTATCGTTTATCGGTAGCTGGTTGGTGTTTGATAAAGTTCAAAAATTTCGAACGATAATTGAAACAAAGTAATCATATTTAAAGGTATTTACCACCGGGTTATAATGGGATCATATCCGTCTTCCAAATTTCGAAATCTTTCTGTTTTTTTGGATAAAAAGAAAATTGTAATCTGCTGTGTGTCTGTGATCTGTTCACTTTTCGAACAGACTGTGAGAGTTTTCTATACGAGCTAGTTAAATTAAGCGAGGCTAGAATACGCTTCACAAATACAAATTATTCCATACAAGCACTTCATTGAGATTGTTCAGTTTGTTTGGCGTCTACATTCTCCAGTCATCCGATCTGAACAATTTCTTCGAAGATTGCACCAATGCCTTAGGTGATGTCAAATTTCATGCGATACCTCGCCAAATTAAAAAGCTTTCCCTACAAGTACTTCACTAGAATCGTTAAGTTTGTAGGGCAGCTATATGCTAGTATGATGGTCCAATATCGGCGGTTCTGACATATGAGCAGGTTTTTAGTAAGAAATGTACAGATACAAAATTGAGATCGACATCTCCAAACCTGAGGGACTATTTTGGACGGATAGACCGACGGAATCGATCGACTCACTCCGTCAAGATCTTTGCTATACTACTTTGAGCAAAAAATAGTTAGACTTTGTTCATAATTTTAAGCAAATATGTTCTACCCATGCGATATCTTTTTATAAAAAGCTTTCGAGCAAACGACGGCATAAAAAAAAATGATATTCTTTGTTGACAAATTGGTTGATCAGAAGGAATTCGGAGTGTACCACACCTCGAAATCGAAGAAAACTGTCAATATATCCTTAATTTTTGACCGGCTTTGACTTGATTTTTTCGGCTCGGCTCACATTTGCCACGATATTAG
Source organism: Bactrocera latifrons (assembly GCF_001853355.1). NCBI lineage: Eukaryota > Metazoa > Arthropoda > Insecta > Diptera > Tephritidae > Bactrocera > Bactrocera latifrons. The sequence continues at coordinate 1,294,894 of NW_017537412.1, forward strand.
GCAGAATGATCGTCCGTTTCAAAGTCGTAAGCCTATGGATCCGAGACTCACCGCCAGTAATAATACGTACTACATCTTGGTAGTCGGAAAACATTATTTCACAGATATTAACGTGACACGGGTTTTCCAAAAAAATTAGTGATTTTAGAACCAATCGTGCTTTCACTTTTCTTGGACCCAAATGATCTTTCAAAATAGTTTCACTTATCTTTTCAACCGACGTTTCTTTCCAGTCGTCTAGTTTTGTTATGAACTTCGTGGCAATTTTTCTACTCTGTTTAAGTTTGTCACGAAGTTTGTAGCAAATAGAACGAACAATTTGAATAATTTAATACACGATTTATAAATTGAATTAAAAATATTAATGATCTCTCATATATAAATTGTACTTAAATTTTGACTTTTCAATTATTAACCAATTAAATTCACTCTTAATGCTTTTGTCCGCTTTTAAATAAATAATCTTCTAAAATTATAACAGTCGAAAATAATGAGCTTTTGCGGGAATTCACATTTGGGTGTAACGTTTATAATGAAAACCGGAATTTCTTGAAGAATTCAAAAATAAGATAAGAACAGATTTGTTCTTGTTTTCGTTACTGAATGTTGTAAAGTTACATGAAATTTCATCAGCTGATAACCAACATTTGGAAATGAAGATATTGAGAAAATACAGGATTGATACATACTCTCAAGCATTAGAATGATGTTCTTATAAATTGTTGGATCTATCGCATCTGGAGTAGGCAGAATATATCGCGCATATATAAGTTCTAGGAGTTCAAAGCTTATTAAAGACTGAAGATTAAATATAAAGGTATATCCATCTTACTAACTCACCTATGAAAATTTATTGCCACGTTCTTAAAAATCCGATATCCTAATGCGCGTTTGATCCAGTAGAACGCCTAAGTCAAAAACTCACTTTGCGATCCATTTGCGAGGTTTTTCTTGATAAGGTGTCTCTCTCGGATAGCATTTTTCGATTATATTTACACTAAACTCTAAACCGACAATGTCAAGCCATAGACTAAAACTTTGAGACTTAGTTTAAGTTAGTTTAGAAATATACAATTTTCATATTCCATACTAAACACATGTGTTGCACATTAAAGGTTACACGTAGTCAAAGAAAAAAACAATTTTCGCGAATAAAAAGAGCCAATACCCTATCATTTTTTTTTTTTATTTAAAGTGTATTTTTACACATATTTTAGTATACTCAGTAAGATTTTTGAAAAAAATAAGCGGTTTTTGTGTTACAGGCGATCTCCAACGTCGCTAAAAACAATGTCCTTCACTGCTGTAGTGAAGTCGTCCTTCTCTGTGAATGCAGTCAAAAACAAAATCTGTACTAGAGGATATTATCGGTACAATAATATAAGGTTAAAAAAATAAATCGAAAATTAAAAAAAAAAAAATAGCGTGGTTTAAAAAAATGAGTTTTACCTGAAATGTTGCTTGCTTTTGCCTGCAAAAAGTCAATTTTTAATTATATAAAAGAACTGTTATAGAAAAACTCTATGGAATCGGATCATTTATCTCCGATTAGTCAGTCGAGCGAGGTTGAAAAAAGTAGTTACTAGAAAAACACGTGTAAAAATATTGCTGATTGAACTGAGCTGCAGTTGAAAAGGTTGTAACTCAAAATCTATTTGAGAAATCGATAAAAAAAATGTATAATCTATCAAAATATGGAAAAAAAAAAATCAATCAAAAATCGAAAGAAGTCCCAATGAGCTCTTATCTGCAGTTACTTCAATGACATAATGCGTGTGCAGCAACATTAGGCTGATCAATCTATTTTAAAGTATGTTCGCCTACAGCGACATTTTCATGCGTCGAAAACGAGCGTTCAGAGCTCGCATTTGTCACAAGAAGGTGCAGAATATGCGAAGAAAACTACGAATTATGGGGTATGGGTCTACATCGCAGTTCTTTAACGTTTCCACTGCTTCTGTCCCCAAGGGCACTGCCAATGATCAAGCGCAACTTTTAGCCTCAAAACTCGCTTGACGTTATCATTATCCAAAAGACCTTTGAGTCTACATATCTATCAAAGCAGCCGATAATATTTTCCATTTCTTGGGTTTTCAACGCACATACTTTTTCTGGAAATAGCAAACTTAGTTGAAATCCATCCAATACTTCTCTAGAAAAACGCGTATTCAAATCTTCGTCGACGGTATCCAACAGAGGAATATACACGAGGCCCTCTAGTATTCGTGGCAAGTACTCACGCAGAAATTTTCGCGTTTTTGATTGGATTTATCAACAATTTAATCTGCATACTTGCTACACTTTGTTACTTCAGTGGTAGCCTAGCATTATTTGTTATACGCAAAAAATAGAGAAATTCGTTTACTTTATTTCTGAAATAAAATGGAATATATATCTGTTACTTTATATTTTTTTAGAATAGTAAAACTTCTAATAAGCCATTTATCCTTTGGAAGGGGCGAAATTTCTCCCATTCCCATTCTCAGTATCCGCCACTGGGTATAGGGAAAAATATATAAAATCGGCCGATAAAGATTTTCGTTTTTCTAATAAACCTTGTGTCGCATATATCGGTCACTATATAGTATAAGTATATATAAAATTGCGTAGAGTTCGTTCCTCTGGTTGACATTTTACGTCGTAAGATATTTCCCTGGCTTTGATTCCTGCAAGTTGAAAGAATATAAAATGTTCGGTTGCTTCCGAACTCAGCTCTTTCTTACTTGTTTTCATACAGATGTTTAACTTCATTGGGAAGCCTTGAAGCAGCCATAAAATTATATCTTATTTTTGTCTCTGCCTCTAATTATATATTTTATCATCACTGCTTTTATATTATAAAAACTTTACTTTCATTGAATGCGTTATCGCACTCGATCTTTTAAATTGTTGGCGTAATCACAATTGCGCATGAAAGTTCATACATATTTATGCCGATCGTCCAAGTGCAAGCTATGTAAACCTCTTGCTTACCATATACTCAAGATACCAACAACAAGCAATGACGACAAAATGAATATCTATAAAAAAAAACCCCACACCCAGAAATTAATACTTAAAAAACAATCGACTGACTCAGTGAAGAAGAGGCAAAAATATAGATTTACAAATATATTATTATTATACTATATATACACACAGATATATATATTAATATGATTATGTATATATAGTATATACAAACCCTGTGAAAGCGAGTTTGAAGTTCCATTTTTTTTTTCAACAGTAAAAAAACTTCAGATATTGTTGTCGAGGCCGATCTCTCGATCTTTATCCCATTTCTATAGATCTCGAGTTCGAAACATATATTCTATAATTTAATGACAATTTCATATCATTTCCTCATTTAAGTATGGTAGACTGTAAAGTAGGATTAGGAGATTTTGGATATCATAATATCTCTAACCAAATGTTAGCCCACTTCTGCTTATATGATTTCGTTAATTTTAACTTTAGTCATCGTGAGTATGGCTACTTTTCAGTGCGATGATGTACGCGACTCTGCAGTTTTATTCACAATCTACCAATTCACAGAAAATGAGTAGCTTTCCATGAATATAGAACATTCGTCACGTGACCTTTCGAAACTTTTCCGCATAATATATCACTCACTGATAACACTTATTTTCTTATAAATTTTTTTTTATTTGTTCATTTGTGCTAAGGCACACAAGGTATTTCAAAATTAGATAATACATATTTATACAAATAAAGATAAAGTGTCAATATGATTTGTTAAATTCCACTAAGCTTCGCTTTGTGCAGCAATTGTGCTTGCAATCCAGCTGCTGTAGTAAGACACTCTGCTGCTTACATCGGGGAATTTAGTACCACCGCCGCCAAAGTAGAAACTCGCTACGCCCACTAATGTATTATTAACCACAACACCGGCGCCCTCATCGCCAGTTGCGATACCCTGATTAACGCCATGTTCCAAGCACAAGACCGAATCATAACCATAACCAGCCTGATATTCACACTCGTGCGAGCTCAACACTTTAAAGGTGGCCACCTGTAATTTGTACGGCGTGGCACCGGACAATTGCAGACCCCAACCGGCAAGCGCGACTTCGGTCTCCTCAACCAATACCGCATTAACTTCGTCCGTGGCCAAAGCGATGGCGGCGATCTTGCTGCTGAACTTTAAAGGTTGCTGCAATGTAATGATGGCGATGTCGTGCAAGAAATTGCCAAAAGATGGATGAATTGTGATCGATTGAACGTTGACAATTTGACCGCCGGCATATTGATTAATGCTGCCCACACGCACCGTAACACGCGAAGCGTCAATACTATAAGGAGGGTGAAAAAAAAGTATATAGTATATAAGAAGTCCTCTTGAACTGTGTCTCTTCCTTGCACTTACGCTGTGCTCCTCAATGCGGAGAGTCCGTGACCCGAGGTTAATATATGGCTTGCGTCAATAATATTGCCCACTGCAACGTGCGCATTGTCCACACGTACCGAGACGACCCACGGGAGTTTGCCGGTAGCGACATCGTTACCCTCCAATATGCGGCCATTGGGCGTGGCATTAATACCGACACAGCCGGCCAAAACGAAAGCGAATGCGATGATGCGTGTAACTGCCATTGCGACGAAACTACAACTGTCCACTCTTGAGTTCTTGACAAGTTAAAGAAGTCGGCTAATTTATTAGTTCGAGTTATAATTTGTTTAATCAGCAACAACACTAACATTTTTATCGTATTGTTGTAGACGGTAGTAATTTTTCGGTGGCCAATAAATTCAAGTTCGACTGATTATAGCAGTTCGAACATAGTTTCTTCTAATCGGGTCCAACAACAGCTATAAATATGTTGTTAAATGTGGGTACTTGTGCAATAACGCGTAAGAGTCATAAAAGATCATTATGGGCCTTATCGTTTATTGGAAATTCATGAAGTTATTCCAATTTGCTAACATATAGTATATAACTAATTATTTTCATGCGTGTTTTCCAAATAATCGCGATAAGTCAGGGGGTGTCAAACAGTTTTTGGTTTACTATAAAAATATATATTAGTTACCATAATTCCCCTATATACATATATCGCCTTTGTGAGTGCCTTCGTACACAAGTATTTTGGTTGGTTCTTTATAACATTTCGCTTACACACACGAAATTTTCGGAAGCTAAGCTTCTTACAGCGCGACCAACAGGAACACGGATAATTGTAGTTAGTTACATATAGTTTCAATTTGCTTAAATAGGTCAATACCAAGTCATATATCACCGGTCCATATACTTAGTTGCCGACCACTGTTCAAAGCAAGCCTTAATTTCCTGATAATGATAAGATGAAATTGTTGCACGTAATTGCTCGTTTACGCCGTCAGTGTTATCCCGTGAAATTAGTTATAATTTATGAAACATTCAAGCACTTTGCTTGAAATTGATGATTTTGAAATAATCTTTTAATGGCATCAAAGAAATGCCTTAGATCGTGAAAACCGAGAAAGATATCCGAAGAAGCATTTCACTGTTTTTTTTTTTTTTTTGGGTATAATCTGAAATTTATATCATAAACAGATTTCAAGATGGAAACACACAGGAGCAAACGTCGGACACGTCTTTAGGGAAATTCGAGGGCAAAATATAAGCAGAGTGCGGCACGTAGATAGTGCGTCCGTTGTAGGACTGGAGATCAGGCTGCCTGCGACAAGCGAGTTTAAAATAGACGCCTATAACTGAACAGGAAACAAACCTGTTAATGGTGTTCTATAAAGCTCGTAGTGCTCAGGCAATCACTAGGCTTTTCAATTAATCCAATTGATCCAAGCGCATGAGCAACTGGAAGGAATATAAACAGAACCTAACAGCATACAACAAGGAGATTAGGCCCGCGAAGACAAATAGTTTCAGGAAATTTTGCGAAAATGTCTTCTCGGCCCCTGAGGAAGCCAAACTGCACACGGTCTAGAGGCAAGACGGATAAACCCTATCCTTGCGTAGCGAAGATAATCTTCATCCCCAAGGTAGGTGGGAAGGACTACCCGCTGGCCAATAATTCAGGCCAATTAGCCTCTCATCCTGTATGCTGTAAGGATGTAAGGATGAAAAAGATTGTGGACAATCATATAAGATCATAAACGTAAGATCTTTTGTCACTTATGGAGCGGTGCTTGGGCATCGCAAGGCAACGCAGTCTTCGGTAGGGCTTCAACTATCGAAGCTGCAAAAGCTCGCTTGCTTCAGAGCTCACACCGCTGCATCTAGTGATTAAACAGGTAGCGAATACTGCTAATGGTAGCAGAGGATTTCGGCAAAGAGAAGATAATGTCGTCTCTACAAATGAAGGCAATAGGGGAAATCACACCACTGGCCCTTCTTCTAAAGGATAACGTTACGATAAGAGTTAACTTTAAAAAGAACTTCAGAGTTACTCTCGGCAGTAAGGCCGTAAGAGAGGCAGGACTATCCAGTAGTACATTGACGGCTCGAAAACACCGAAAGATACTGGAGCAGGCTATGCGGGACCGCATATCAAACTTTCCTTACCAATGGGACGTTTTCTGCGCAACAAAAGTCTTTGCTATAAGTCAGTATGTAAATATCAATCTCCACCGCAACTATCCCAAGCAGCGTACCCCTATACTTAGCGATAGTCGGCACTAATGGTGATATCAGCGTATAAGGTTAAATCGTTTTTAGTGGAGGAGTATATAGGAAGGCTAAACCGCCATTCATTTGAATTGCGCAAACTGCCGGTTCTGCGACATGGAATAAAAAACTCCACAACACCTGATTCTTGATTGCTCAGCCACTTGCAAATTCAGGCTCACGGTCCTAGGTAACATCTGGGTGGACAGGGACCACATCACCTCAGTCGCGTCCAGCAGACTCCTGGAATTGTCCAGGATTCTGGACCTTTGTAACCATATGTGATATAGCACAATAGACCATAGGTCGCAGTGCAAAAGCCTTAATTCTACTAACTATCTAACGTTAAACACACCATAGAAAGTATATATACTTATAAACCACCAGCGTGTTTATCCGTCAGTTTTTTAAGATATCGATCTGAAATTTTGCACACGTTCTTTTCGTACGAAGAAGCTGCTCATAGAAAACTGTTTAATATTTTTTTTTTCTAAAAATTATTGTCCAATGTAACAATACAATCTCCAACGAAAGTTTCACTAAGGATTGCTATGTTATATAGCCGGTACTCTTGTATGGACATATTTTTTAATTGTGAGGAGTATTCTAGCTTCGTTGTTACGAAGGCTAAGAATATTTTTTATAAAAAATATGAAGCTACGCCGTCTCCGAACTAAACTGGTTATAATCAGCCGCTTTGGAACACTAAATATTATAATTTTAGGAAGCTTAAAGATCGTTTTAATATTATGTTAATAGCTCTTTAGTAGCGATATCACTAGAACGTTGTTTCTATATATCCATCTCAGCATTCTTTTCTGATTTCTCATTCCTAAGTTATAGTAGATATAGAGAAACTCTGTCTCTGATATTTATCTATATCTACAACTGCCTTCCTAGTTTACATTCCTCAATTATAGCATTTCTAAACGTTTCAGGTGCAGTGAGTGATCTCGCTTTATTACTGTCTCTGATTCTGCCTTCTAACGACTTGAAATAAGGACAATAGTCTCTCTTTGAACTCTCAGTTCACTAAAGTTCCTAAACACCATCACTGTAGGTATCCGCTGGGCTTTCCTAGGATCTGTTATAAAACTTGTTTTCTTTTTTTTTATCTCGATGCTCAAGTATGGGCCCTAAATTTTACGTACTATCTATTTCCTTACCGCACTGGAATCGTAAATTTCTCAACCATTATCTAATCCAGTTTGGTAATCTGAGAATCAAATGACATATCAAAACTAAAACCTTTCTGATACATCGCAGATATTACATTAATTTAATATATTACTTGGGTCTATCTCTACACAAAAGACTAGCTATAAAATCCCTGCAGAGTGAAGTATTATTTTAGTCTTCATTTTACATCCGTCCACCGCGTAAGTTTCAATTATGGCGTCGTGTCTACTGCTTAGTTCTCTGCTTGTGGCTTTATCTTTAATCGGCAGCAGCAATGCGGCTCCCAATGGGCGTATTGTCGGTGGTGTGGATGCCGATATTGGACAATTCCCACACCAGGTCTCACTACAACGTGAAGACGGTTCACACACCTGTGGCGCTTCGATCATTAGCGAAAACTATCTCCTTACGGCGGCACATTGTGTTGTCGTTGGAAATGGCATTGAACCGTAAGTGCTCCGAACTGCGACTTCTAACACAAGTCCACTCTACTAAAAATCTATATGTCTCACACAATCTAAACCCTTTAGCTACCCGGCTAAATACTTCCAAGTGCGTGTAGGCAGTATTCAACGCGCTGTCGGTGGCCAACTGTTGAAGTTGAAACGCATTCTCGTCAACAAAGCTTATGGAAATTTTCTTAATGATTTAGCACTCTTAGAATTGGAGAAACCATTGGTATTCACCAAAAACATAAAAGCCATCGAGTTGGCCGAAGAGGAAGTACCGTCTGGTGAGGATGTTATAATTTCAGGTTGGGGCCGCCTATACACCAACGGTCCAATCCCGTATAGGATGCAGTGGAACACATTAAAAGCATTAAACACGGAAGAGTGTGAGGAAGCAATAGAGATGGGTTATGATTCTTTGATATGTTTGGCTCATCAAGCTAACAATGGCGCTTGCAATGGTGACTCTGGTGGTCCAGCTACATATAAGGGTAAACTGGTGGGCGTGGCCGGTTTCGTAGTGAGTGGCTGTGGTAGCACTTATCCAGATGGTTATGCTAAGGTTGCTTATCATCGTCAATGGATACGTGAAAATTCTGGCGTTTAAAATAAAATATATAAAAAGTTTAAAATAAAAAAGCTAGTAATAACTATGGTCGAATTAATTTCGTATTTGTTAAGTCCACCTTAAAAAACTTTAAATTAGAACATGCAAAATACTCTCCATCTGTTTCGAATTCTATAAGAAAAATAATCAGTTCCTCATACGTCGAAAGCTTTTACAAAAGTCATTTCGACTATAATGAAATTTCATTAAATTTAGACAGACATCTCGGGATTTTATATATATATTTTTTTCTTCTTAATGGCTTACGCGGTCCCCAAGTCGAGATTACATATGAAGATAGGTCCTTCTCCACCTAATCTCTCAAACGAAGTGATGATCTTCATATTGCTCGAATACTCCGGCCTCCGGCGAGTCCTGTGTCGAATACTCTCCGAACTCAAGTGTCTTTACGGACGACATGGCCTAACTAACCAACGTAGTCTCTGTGTCTTAATTCGCTGAACTATATCAATGTCGTCATATAACTCGTACAGCTCATTATTCTATCGACTGCGGTACTCGCCGTTGTCAATGTAAAAAGAATCTTTCTCTCAAAAACTCGTAGCACCGACTTATCAGATGTTGTCATCGTCATCGTCCCCTATATCAGGACAGTGGTGATGAGTAACTTGTAGAGTTTGGTCTTTGTTCGTTGAGAGAGCAGCTATTCTGCGTTGATTTTCGAGTCGGATATTGTTTTTGCTGTTAATACTGGTTCTAAGATAGACGAAACTATCTTCAACTTCGAAGTAATGACGTGAAAGCCAAGCCGCGAGTTCGTCGTATGTTTGTTTGATGACAAGAGATATTTCGTCTTGTCCTCGTTCATTACCAGACCCATTTTCTTTGCTTCCTTATCGAGTCTGGAATAAGCAGAACTAACGGCGCGCATGTAGAGGCCAATGATATCAATATCATCGGCGCACACCAGCAGCTATACGCTCTTATAGAAGATTGAACATTCTCTATTCAGGCCTGAATAGCTCTGAGTGCTCCTTTCCGATCCTGACGGAGCTTTTATTGCTCGACGTCAATACTAGTTTCCCAAGGATACCAAATTCAGGCATAGCGGCATAAAGGCAGCTCCTTTCCGAGCTGTCTAAAGCAGCTTTGAAATCGACGAAGAGGTTTGGTGTTTCGATCCTCTTTTGAAAAATTGGCGCATGGTGAATATCTGATATCTGCCAGTTGTTAATTTTCCGGGCCTGAAGCCGCATTGATGAGGTCCAATCAGTTTGTTGATGGTGGGCTTCAATATTTCACACAATACGCTCGATAGATCTTTATAAGCGATGTTGAGGAGGCTTATCAAACGGTAGTTGTTGCAGATTGTGGGGTCATCCTTTTTGTTAATTTTGGCAGAGCACACTTGAATTCCAATCATCGGGCATGCTTTCGTCCAACCGTATTCTACAAAGAAGCTGATGCATGCTCCTTATCAGCACTGTCGACAATCCATCGGCGATCATTACTAGATCGTCAAAATATTACATTTTGTTCTTTCGCTCTATCTAAAGCGATCATGGTTCATAATTAATTTATCTACTTTTTCATTCTTGAATTGAAGGATGTTTTTTTAGACGACCTTTGGTTAAAACAGCACATCCCTACATGACGTACAGCCAACGTTACACTCAATTTATTGAAGTAAATTTTCAGATTCGTGTTGTGGGTCCGTCGTGTCTAAATATGATAGGGTTCAGCTAACAATAAAAAAATAGAATTTTTAATCTTCTTATATCGGAATCTTTATAACGGTAATCAGTAAAAAAATTATATAACAATGGTTTAAATTGAACAGTTTTAATCTTAAAAGACCTGCAAATCCATTGTATAGACTACTAAATGCGGTCAATTTGATATCAGTGGGCCATTTAGATAGCTGATACTGGCATAATAAAAGTTTTCGCATATAATCGCGAACATTATGCTACGTATTATGGAATTTCAATAGATTTGAGTTAGAAGTTTCAGTTGTTATTTAAACCTTCGCCGAGTTTGTTGCAATAATGCCGACACACCACAATTTACTCGTAACCACCTGCCTTTTGGCACTAACCCTTATTAGCAGCAGCTGTGCAGCTCCAAATGGACGTATTGTTGGCGGGGCTGATGCCGCTGTTGGGCAATTCCCCCACCAGGTCTCACTTCAACGGGAAGACAGTTCACATACCTGTGGCGGTTCGATCATTAGCGAAAACTTTGTTATTACGGCGGCGCATTGTGTTGTCGTTGGTAATGGCATTGAACCGTAAGTTCACCTAAATCAATTTAAAAACCTGCACCTAGAAGAAGCTTAGTCAAGCAATAATTTTTTACGCAGTTATCCAGCTAGATATTATCAAGTACGTGTTGGCAGTATCCAACGCTCACTCGGTGGACTACTCTTGAAGTTGAAGCGCATTATCGTCCATAAAGGTTATGGCAATTTCCTGAATGACATAGCTCTCTTGGAATTGGAAAAACCATTGGTCTTCACCAAAAACATACAACCTATTGAGTTGGCCAAAGAGGAAGTACCCTCTGGTGAGGAGGTTATCATCTCAGGTTGGGGACGTCTGTCCACGAACGGTCCGATCCCTAATAGGATGCAGTGGAACACATTAAAAGCACTAAACACACATTAAAAGCACTAAAATGTTTGGCTCATCAAGCTAACAATGGTGCTTGCTTTGGTGATTCTGGTGGTCCAGCTACATACAAGGGTAAATTGGTGGGTCTCTCCAATTTTGTGTACAGCGGCTGTGGCAGTACTAATCCCGACGGTTACACTAAGGTGGCATATGCGGATCATCGTGAATGGATTCGAGAAAATGCGGGTGTATGAAGTGAATGAAAAATTAAATGTTTTTAAATATTTAAAAAATTAAGTTTTATTTGAAATAAAAATCCTAAATTTTAACAAACACCGTTTATTTACATATAAAATAGAATAAAAAATCAGCATTCGAATTACAAACGTGGATTGAAACCGATAACAGGCTTGCATAAGTTGACGAAAATACATATTTACGTTGAAATAATTTTAGTACCGAAACTGAAGTAGAAAGCAGAGAAGACGCAAATAAGATCACGATAATAAAAAATACAACTAGAAAAAACCACATGCAAAGAATTCCAAAACAGAAACAATAAAGATCAAAGCAGAAACACAATAGAACATAGAGGAACAGAAACAGAAATATCCGAAACAGAAAACAGAAACAGAATTAAATAAAAATGTATTTTCGTATTTCTAATCAAGTAATTTTCAACTTTACGGAAGTTTTACGTGGACCGAAACACATGGTAGTCCGACGGTGCAAGATCAGTGCAGTATGTTGGATGAATCAAAGCTTCCCAGTCAAGCTCTCCCAGTTTTTGCCAAGTCATCAAGTCATGTCTGCGGTCCAGCGTTGTCCCGATGGAAACGAAGCCCTTTCTGTTGATCAATCTCATCAATTGTTGACATTAAAATTTAGAATTAAACGTTCGACCAGGCTGGAGCAGCTCATAGTGAATGATTCCTTTCCAATCTCACCAAACACTCAGCGTAACCTATAGAGGCGCCAATCCCTCTCTTGCGACCATTTGTTGAGCTTCACTATGCTTGGCCCATGATCTTTTTCACACATTAATGTCGTATTTGATAAACTTTTCGTCTCCGGTTGCCATTCGCTTCAGAAATGGTTCGATTTCATTTCGCGCCTGCAATTAATCGCAGATGTTAATTCGATCCATTAAATTTATCACAGACAATTCATGTGGTATCCAAACATCGAGCTTTTCCTTTTTAAATGGTTCGAAACTGTTTGATGATTTATGCTAAGTTGCTTAAAGATGTCATGAGGCCACCTATATGTTCCCTAACATCATAAGTTCAATGTCATGAGTGGTTGGCTACAAGCTTGGATTTAATTACAGAGCTCGCTTGCTATTAGACAATTTCTTGATACTTCTTTTTATCCATATCCTTTATCGATATCCTTTAACTGACATATTACAAAGGGATCGCTCCAAAAGATTTATCAAGAACGAACAGCTTTGGATTCCTTTAACATAAAGCAGTCGAAAGATTTAGAATCACAATCTACCTAAAACAACAACACCATTGGCATTATAGATAAATATAAGTGAACGTAATCTAATTCCATATCACAAATCATAAAATTATGATTACGTCATTAGACGTGTCAATACTTGCATATCCATTACCAATAAAAAGTTAATACAAAAGACTCCACTCAAGCTGTGTGTCTTCTATTCACCTATGAGGTACAATACTCTGTTATGTTAACATATAATATATGGTTATTTTCTCATTGAAGCATTTCTTTCAATTTCTTATTTGTAAGGCCTCGTAATTATTTTATCAGCTCCGTTGCGCTTTACTCACTCTAGACAGCTGGAGATGCAATTAAAATCTAAGCACATCAAAAGCTGGAAAATTCGATTTCAGTTATTACACAATTAGCATAGCGAAATGAAAAATGAGGAAATTATGCAGCTACAAAGAAAAGTTATAACAGCGAACGCGTTCGTGATCATTCGTATGCACAGCTTATGTAATGATCTTGATCTTTTCGAATCGTTGCACTAATTGAAATGAGTTTATGTTGCTTATTTTCTGCTGTTTAGAGATCCTGCTTAGCCTAGACACATATGTGCAATAGACCGAAGTGAAAAGAGTAAAGAGACGAGCAAAGATATTTAAAGTCTGCGAATTTTCAGAAGGAAAACCCAAAGTAACAGAGAACACAACGTAAGTTTGATAGAAAAAGAGGTATTACTTTAGACTACCGCATCGATACACAGCTATTTTTATTCGAATGTGGTTGCTAGTAATGAATTTATCGATACATATAGATATACTATATCCAGCCCAACGACGTTAGCTTCAGCTCGTCTCAGTTTTCTTTGGCATATATCTATTTGCGTTAAAGTTATTACTCATTGATGAAATTTCATATAGCAGCACTTATATTGTAGGGCCTCGTCTAAGGGGTTACATGAGTTTACGGATTTCAAAAAATCGATATTTTTATTGTCTTATTAAATTCTGCAACACTTCTAGAATATTTTCGTAAATTTTGAAGTTGATCTGAGTAATAGTTTCGGAGATACGGCCTTGAGAACTTGTGAGTTCAAGGATAGCTAAGCTAAGTGCGCAGACTTTAAACGAGTTTTTCTCGAAACTGTGTTTTTGAAGTTTCGAGAGAACTGCTCAGCCGATTTTCATGAAATATTACACAGGTCTTTGAAATACAATTCTTAAAGACATGGACGAAGGATTTTTTTTCGATAACAACTATTTGAAAAAAAAAAAAAATTGCGAATTTTTGTTGTAATTAAAATTTTTTGGTAAAAATATGTCTGCCAAAACTATCAGTTTTTTTCCTTCACCCAAGTTGTAAGTTAAGGTTTTAACTAAAACAAGTATTTTTCACTTCAGATGATCCCGTAAGGAGTTATTCAGCCAACGCGGGCGCATCTTTTTTCCGAGTGGCCACCGGAAATGGCGTCGAAATGACCGGTTTAAAAATAATTTTTTCTAAAAATTTTAATAAAATATTTAATATTTATATGAGAAAAATTTTTTTTAAGTCTGTTTTTTATCCGAGAAAATCCATGAAACCCCCCAAGTCGGAAATTTCCTAACTTCCGTTTTCAATTAAGAAATGGCTTATTTGAGGTGCATTGTTTCAAAACCTTAAGCAATCATTCAAATCTCGCATTCAAAATCACATTGTGGTTGAATGTTGACAATTTTTAAACTATGGAGATATTATAATCATTAAGTTCTCTTATTAAATTGATTTTTTTTTTTTATTAAATAAATTTCCTTTCTTTTGCAGCATTCGTTTAACATTCTGTGAAGCTTCTTCTATACAATTTTCGTGTGAAGTTTAGTGTTAGCTGGCATATAACAATCAAACAAGATGATTCTGCGGACTGTGTATATTTGCATTTTTCTTCTGTACTCCTATCATTGCCTAGCACAATCCACAAATGAGCTTGATGCAGCACTGCCCGAACCACGTGCTTACATACCCGATTCACAGTATTTGGACTTTGTCTACCATGATCATGATGAGTTGACCAGATTTCTGAGGTAAGTTTAATAATTACCCAAATATATATTAGAAATAGATTTAAGTAACTAACTAAAAGTATTAATCCTCAACAACTGATGATTCTCAACTTCAGGATTTTGTTTCTGACCTTTTTTTTACCTTACTCATCCTTCTAAACTCACATTTTTACCTGTCCCACTTTCAGAGCGACCAGTGCCCGCTATCCCAACTTAACAGCACTTTACTCTATTGGCAAATCGATACAAGGGCGCGATCTCTGGGTTATGGTGGTATCTTCCTCACCCTACGAGCATATAATCGGTAAACCGGATGTGAAATATGTGGGCAATATCCATGGCAATGAGCCGGTGGGTCGTGAGTTGCTACTCCATCTCATACAGTATTTCGTTACCAGCTATAGTACCGATCAGTATGTGAAATGGCTGCTTGACAATACACGCATACACATCATGCCATCCATGAATCCGGATGGTTTTGCGGTTTCTAAGGAGGGCGCATGTGATGGTGGGCAGGGCAGGTGAGCAGCAGCAGTAATGGTTGTTGCTATTAATGGATATAATATTGACTTTTGCAGATATAATGCCCGAGGTTTCGATTTGAATCGCAACTTCCCCGACTATTTCAAGCAAAATAATAAGCGCGGACAGCCCGAAACCGATGCAGTGAAGGATTGGATATCGAAAATACAATTTGTGTTGAGTGGCAGTTTGCATGGTGGGGCTTTAGTGGCGAGTTACCCCTATGACAACACGCCAAACTCTAGTAAGTATATAACAAGTTCTGTGTTTTTGAGGTGTTAACAAGTATAAAATTACTCAAAACGTATAGTGACTTCGAAATACAAGCTTTGAACTACTTTATTAAGAAATGGGATTAGATTGACGACCACAATTTACCCACATTGACACATAGAGGATCAAAGATGGCTCAACTAAATTGTAGGCTTTTAAATCATACCTGAGAGAAAAAACCCTAACTGCGGTTTCATGAGAAGGCTGTATTAAAACTCCACTTTTTATGAATGCTGGCATTAATCCTTCTCAGAATAACTCTTTTACACAGCCCCATGAACCACCTTCTTCTTCCTTAATGGCGTAGACACAGCTTACGCGGTTATAGCCGAGTTAACTACAGCGCGCCATACGTTTCTTCTTTTCGCAATCTGGCGCTAATTGGAGATTCCAAGCGAAGCCGAGTCCTCCTAGATCTGGTTTTGCCAACGGAGTGGAGGTCTTCCTCTTCCTCGCCGGAAATTTCGCTTTCGTGTATTCGAACGACACGACCTAGCCTAGCTGTCTTCTAATTCAATGTCATCGTAAATTTCACAAAGCTCATCGTTCCATCGAATTTTCTTATGCTGGAATCTAGTAATACAGATAACTATATTTCCGGCCCCTGTGCAATCGATCAGCCTCAACCCATTTGGGAATGTGCCTTCGTGGAGGCTGAATTTACCGATCGTTGTACCAATAATACCTTCTTTTTCCACCCTGGCGTTAAAGTCAAAAAGCACGATTTTGACATAGTGGCGGGGGCAGCTCTCATAGGTGCGCGCCAAGCGCTCATAGAAGACATATTTGGACACATCGTCCTTCTCTTTCGTCGTGGCATAGGCGCAAATAAGCGATATGTTGAATAACTTCGTTTTATTTTTACGAGGACATTAACCAGCGGGGCAGCGGGACAGGACATTCCAAGAGCATGTCCTTAAATGATAGTCCTTATTACCTATGCTGTGGTCGTCATCAAAATAGAGGTTTCTCTTCCAACTCCTTAAAACCAACGAAGAGGAACTTTATTACTTTTTCCTTGAAAGACTTTGTATTTAGACCCAACTGTAGGTAAGCTTATCTCACTAATCGATAGCACCCTGAACTCAACGGAAATCCAAAAACTGCATGTCTGGTCATCGCCATATATTATATTATATAACACCACTACATCGCTCTCATCCCCTCTCGTCACCACTTTACTCATAATTGGCTCATTTATTTATATATTTTAAATTTTGCCGATCAATAAATTTGTATTACCAACTTCCTTTCCTATTCCCTACCAACAACATGGCTGCTCAAAGGAATTTGTCGATCGTCGGCTTTATGCGCGAGTGAGTAACGCCCAGTTCCGGTTTGCGAGCCATTAATTCACAAATGTTATCATATAATGGCCCTTATAAATAAATCAAATACAAAAATTTTCAACAACTTTTCTCTCTTTCCCACCTTTTCCTTAACACCAACATGTCCCCTGGGCGTAGTGTTCCAAACGTACTCGGCGGCTCCGTCACTCACACCGGACGATGACATCTTCAAGCATTTATCACTCGTCTATGCGAAGAATCACGCAAAAATGTCACGTGGTGTGGCTTGTAAATCGGCAACGCCCGCCTTTGAGAATGGCATTACGAATGGCGCTGCCTGGTATCCACTCACCGGTGGCATGCAGGATTACAACTACGTTTGGTATGGTTGCATGGAGGTGACGTTGGAAATATCCTGCTGTAAATATCCACCTGCATATGAGTTGAAAAAGTACTGGGAGGATAATCAGTTGGTGAGTAGGAATTTAAGAGCACTTAAATATACATAAATAAAAACATAATTTTTTAAACTCTTCAGTCCATGATCAAATTTTTGGCTGAGGCTCATCGTGGTGTGCAAGGATTCGTGTTGGATCCCACAGGTACGCCTATTGAACGCGCCTCGCTGAAGATTAAAGGACGTGATGTCGGTTTCCAGACGACAAAGCATGGCGAGTTCTGGAGAATATTGCTGCCCGGTTATTATAAATTAGAGGTGAGTAAGCTACGAGTTGCCATATTCCTTCGGATATATTGAAGAAATTTATGGAATAGTGTATTTATTTGTAATAGTAAGAAGAACTGTTTAACCAAGTAGTGTTAGTTTAGTGTCATCGATATCGAGCTCTGGATATATCTCAAATGCATTGAGGGTGGTTCGTTAAGTATGTAGACTCCCCGCCCCAATCGAGTAGTATACATTCGGTGTCCACTATTTCAGTCGAATACGAGTCAGAGTTGTGTTTTGATCCTCTGTGTAATCGGATGTATCTGGGGATTTGGAAAAAGGGAAAAAGAGTAATAGCGATCAACAATACGCTTCTTGTTTTTGGAAGAAAACATTGCAATGGCATCAAAGAGAGCTTGTATGCTGTTACAGTCGCACATCGGTTTTTGATTATCGGTATCCCAAAAACAGCTACCGCAGGATAACATAACGAAAGACCACAATCTCTTAACCTGCTTCGAAGAAGACGAAGATCGTCCTATCCGACGGAGAGGAGATAGCCACCGTTTTGTGGAATTCAGATGGTTTCATCTACCCTGATTATTGAGCATCTTGGTTCTGCTGTGGAGAATTTTTGGCCGAAAATTATATTTTCTTCAGTTTTTCTACTATAACAATGCACTAGCTTAGACCTACGCCATCTTCTTCTTCTTCTTCTTCTTCTTCTTCTTCATTGGCGTAGACTCCGCAAACGCGGTTACAGCCGAGATTACCACAGCTGGCTGTTGTTTACTTTTCCTTCAGCACTTTTTAACGTAGCGGGTCTCAAATCCAGCACACAACCGTAGAAGGGGGAGTTGATTCGCCTTGTAACTTTAGCTCGCCTTCAAACGGATGTTCTTTGGCTACCCAGAGGATGCTTGGTCTAAGACCGTTTTTCTTTTGTGTTTCAATTTGTTTTTGTATTTTACTGTAATTAACCTTAACACAACTCCCGTAATTATATATATTTCTGCTTCACACATTGTATTACCTTTTCTAGGTCTTTGCCGAGGGCTACGCACCACGTGAGGTGGAATTCATTGTTGTCGAACAACATCCAACCCTGCTAAATGTCTCATTGACCCCCTCAAAGGTGAGTAAGCATTTATTATTGCATTCAATATATTTTTCTTTGTTCATAAATGATATTTTTATACTTTGTAAATATAATAAATATCTATATTGAATATAACCGCTGAAAACTAGCAAAAATGCAACTGCATGCTGCACTTAAGTAAATATTTATATATACTCATACTTGTATATAATTATATTTATTTAACTACACTATAATGTGGCAACAATATTTTTCTCTTTTTTTTTATATATATTTAATCTACTCCTCTTATGTATTTCTTGAATACTGTTGAATTTCACAATTATTAATATTTTTTATTGGTTTTTGGGATTTATTTTGGAAATATATTGCGTTTTCAGCTACTTGCTTCACCACCACCAACAATAACAACAACTGCGAGATATGATTTAACAACAATTTGGAGCACTAGTAGTGGTGATAAAGATAGAATAATATTTCCTATTAATTAATTACGTTTTAAGTCTTAGATAGAAGTGTGGGTAAAAATTTTTGAAAAAAAATTAAATATCTTTTTCTTGTTAAATCTTCGGTGTAACCAAAAGCGTAAATAAATATATTTTAAGGTTGAAGAAAACTTATTTTTATACTAAGCTAATCTAGAATTACTATATATGAGGTCGTACATTTTAGTCTCAAAATATATTCAAAAACACAATTTCCAAGCAAATAGCAACCTAATGTGGATGTAGCATAGCGAAAATGGCTGATGGTATTCATTGCGTTGCCGTGACTCGATGCGATGTTGCATTAGCATCCACAATTCAGTCCGTTTTCGACGGATGTTCTCACGCAAACGCCTCAATTAATATCTTTAAAGACCGTCTGTTCCACCGGAACAAATTCATGATGCACCAAACCATAAATACCGAAAAAAATAATGAGCATCGCTCTGATTTTTGAGTGGATTTAGCGTGGTTTTTTTGGTTTCGACTCATTTTCCCCTCCATTCCGATGATTGTTGTGCTTGTTTGCATGTTAAATTCATAAAATAGTGTCTCATCGGCAATTATAATGGTCTCCATGAATTTGAGATTGATTAAGCCTGTCCAAAAAGACCTGTTTATGATACGCTTTTTGAAAAAAAAAAATAAAAATTCAACTTTATCGGGACGAGTCTAGCGTTTCAGACCCAAATATCCAAAAAAATCATTCGAACGGACTCGCGAAAGAAAGTCAACTCCCTTTCCATCTCTCTAACACTTGCCCAGAAGAGGCACTTTTTTAATGTTTTCATCAGTTGAAGAGCTCGAAGGTCTTCCAGAACGAGACACGTCTTCAACGATCTCTCGACGGTTTTTAAAAGCTTCGTACCCCTCGTAGTATTATGTTTTTGATAAAACTGAACCATCGTAAGCATTTTCCAACATTCGCAGTGATTACGCAAACAAAATTTGGTTAGAAACAAATTTGAGACAAAAGATCTAAATGAGTCCATGGCGGTTCTTGATTTGAGGGCTTACAAAATCCAACTAATGCGAAAATTCAAAAATGATGCTGTAATACAGCCCTAATGTTAATATCAATAAGGAACGCTATAGAGTCACGTTTAATTCTTTTTCAATCCTGATTTGGTGGATGTTGACTTGGACGACCTTTGGTTCGAACAATACGACACTATTGCAATACAACCAACGAACATGCCATTTATTGAATAAAGGTTTTGGTGAGCGCATTATCTCGCCTCGTGGGTCTATGCTGTGACCTTCAAATGGTGCGATTTAAGACCGTTGAACTATTTTTTGTAAGATTATGTAAAGACGCTTTTCTGCATAGATAAACTCGAGACGATTGATGTTTTGCAAGAGAATATTCGGGGCGTTCCTGTTGACATAAACCAAACGTCTAAAAAAATACTCGATACAATAGTTTGCTTGAAAATGAAGGGTGATCCGTTTAAAAGGTTCACTACTATTTTAATGAAAAAATACAGATTCTTCGAATTTAGTGTAGAATGTTTATTATCATTTGAAGGAACATTCTTTGGCATTTATTTTATGAAGATAATCTCTTTCAAATGTTGACTGGGGTTATGTCTCAGATAGTCCTGGCCACAGCAAACCGTTATTTATTCTTTATGAAATGGCAGTTCTTGAATCTCTTCAGGAAGTTGGCTCTCAAGATGGGAAATGGCGCATTTCCATGATAAACAACCCAGCCAAACAATACTGAACAAAAATAAAATCACTACTTGGCACGACTTACGCCGGATCTGTCAAAAAAATGCTATTGACAAATAACCCTTTGAATAACCCTTTCTAAATATTATTAGAAGGTCTTTCTTGGGATTACTCAACCTCAAATAGTAGAGCTCTAAAAAATAAGTAGTAAATATTTTGCTTGCGAACTGATTTCTCAAAAAACTATTAAAATAAAGTCTCGAAAAATTTTCACAGTTATTTCTTTTTAAATTTCTTAATCTTTATTTATAAAAATTACAAACAATCCGATTTCGACATCTTTGTTAAAATTTAATATTTGTTTGCCAATTTTCCTTGAATTTTTTTTAGTCAAAAACAAATCCGATCATTACTAGTTATTTTTTGTACATATGTTATATTTTAGTAAAAATATGTGCTATTCAATATAATTTTGAGGTTAAGGTCTTTTTGAAACAAAATTTAGATATTAAACAATTTTTATTTGCTCTGTGCTGGTACTGGATAAACTGCTTGTAACACGCCCCCTCCTCCAAAACACTCCTACGCAATTATAGTATCTATGAGTAAGTATTTTAGAAAACAAATTAAAGCAAATTTCATATAAGTACCTGCACTTTTTTATATAAATAAGTTAATTAAAAAAAAAAAATAAATATTTTCTCAACTATTTCAAATAGTTTAATCTTTTTGCTAAGCTTTTAACAGTAACTAATATTTTTGAAAATGATAATTTTTAATAAAATATTAGTAGCTTCCTTAAATAAATATTATTAATTAAACTTAGAAATGTTATTGTAAATATTTCATTCCATTAACTATGCATTTACATATACATTTACTAAAATAAAAACTTGCACGCAATTTCACTCCGCATCACAACTTCACAAGCCCATAACACATTTCTCGCCATTTCAGCAAAAAATTAATTATTCATACTATTTTTCACAGTGTAAATTCACGCCATACACAAAGCATTGCATACTTTACGGCACTCGCGCACACAGCATGACTAAAATCAAACATTCTCACAAAAATTTTACCTGTACCGACTATGTCCCTCTCATATAACAATTGTCTCTTCTCCCTCTTCACCTTTTCGCAGCGCAACGAAGGCACTACGGTACCCTTCTATCGCCCCCTGCCGCTACCACAACAGCATTATCGTCCATCTAGCCCGACCTACAGCGACAGCGGCATTTTCTCCACCATCAGTAGTGGCCTTAACAGTTTGTACTCGAACATTTTCGGCTGATCTTTGCTCTCTTGACTCGCCCTCTTCGTCGATATGAAAGTGGCCTTTCTGCTGCTGACCTTCCTCATCGTAATCACCGTTATTCACATCGCCAGCCGAGTGGATTTCGATTCACCACAGTGAGGTTGGGAGACGCCGACGCAGCAGGGCGTGTGGGAAGGGCAGTGGCGAGAGCAATGCACTACTCTTAGGGGTAGTAACGTACAAAATAAGCAAATAAGTTGTATGACTTTTATCCGTAATCAAGTTAAGAGAAAATAAATGTGTAGAGGAGAGTGAACAGTGAAAATACACTGCCTGCATAGCGTAATGGTACATTCGAATTACCTGTATTGTTCTAATAAATCTCTAAATTAAATAAATTATTAAATTGTATGCGAGTTGGAAATTCTGAAATATTTTTGTAAATGCATATTTATCTGTATAAGCGACAATAATGGCGTTCAAAAAGCAGCAAAACGAAAATATAAACATATTTACAACAACGTATTTATTACACAACCAGTACTTAGCTTTTAAAATGTTTAATATTAGTTTAGTATTTTAAGGCTCTTTTGTCCATCGCAACATTTGTTGCAGACTCAAATCTATTTCCGTTTCATAACTGTTATTGTATGTAGTTTTTTAAAACTATTCACAGTTATACCGTTTACTAATAAAGAAATACATTTTTTATTTATTGAAAAAGGGAAATATTGCGGTTTTTTAATACTAGAAGTAAGAATACGCATAGGTCCGCATTGAAACATAGAACAAGCAATCGAGGTTGCTGATTATTTGCATTTAACTTCGATGCCTTGAGGCCAATACTGAAATCATCAATTATAAACATTTCTTTGATACCTTAATTTAATATTCTTTGTCCAATGTTTTGAGAAGATTTTTTCTTTCCTACAATGTCTTCGTTATTACCTTCACCTACCCATTAATGGAACGTACTTTTATTTTCGACTAAGCAAAAAATTGTAAGACTTTATTCATTATTTTAAAATTATTAAATTAATTTATTTTTCAAAATCGATGTTATTCCGCCCAAATCTACCTTGGCCCCAATAATCTTACACTTATTAAAGTAAGTTTCCGGAATGGTCTTCAATGCGCATAACGATTCAAGTCCTCAATTGACGACGATTTCCCCGGAGCGGTCCTTTGAGTTTGTTGAAGAGCCAGAAGTCCCACGAAGTTGAATCTGGCGATTGTACGGTGGTTGCGGCAAGATATTGGTAAAAAAACTTGGCGAAAAAATCACTCAAATAGTGTTTTTTGTGGACGGTTTGGACGGTCGGAAGGAATTCGGAGTGCCCCACATCTTGATAATCGAAGAAAACTGTCAACATAACCTTGATTTTTGACCTACTTTGACTTGATTTTTTCGGTTTCGGCTCACTTTTGCCTGTTTCTGAGTGGTAAGCATAGATCCAAGTCTCTTCGCTAGTGATATACATAGGTTTCATGACATAGTGGTAAACGGATAGCATTGTTTTAACGCGAAGCTGTTTGTCACAAAACTTGAATAATTTTGGAACCAATTGTGCTTTTACTTTTCTTATGCCCAAATGATCTTTCAAAATGGTTTTCACTGATCGTTCCGAATGTACAGCAATGCCAGTAACATCTCTGACTAATTTTATTGATCCTGTTTGAAAAAAAAAAACCAGGGATTTATAAAAATTCATATAAAATGTAAAATTCCTCATATCTCTAATAATTATTTTTTTTACACAAAATATTGTTTTAATTATCCCTACTCGATTTGGTATAAAATGTTATAAATGTTGAAGCATCAGAAATGATGTATGAGTGATCAAGTTTTCTATGTTTTTGTCCGATACAATCCGACGAAAGACCACAATACCGTTCTATATAACAAATAATGTTTAAGCTCGCTTAATATTCGGTTAAAAAGTCAATCCAAATCCATTTAAAAGTCAACCCGAAAACGAAGCCTACTTGGACAGCTGAGAACCAGTATATTGTGGCAGTGGAGGAGAAAGTACCTGAAGGCTTTCATCTCACCTTCCTCCATACAACTTTGACTATTAGCATCCGACAGAGATTTTCAGTCGTACCACATGCACGCCTATTCGACAATGTAAGAGAACTCGTAAGATGGCGGCTGAGAATAAGCAGTCACGCTAAGTGTTTTCTTGAAATTTTTTTTTTCTATTATTATTTTCTAGTTTCTCAAATCAGAACAAGAAAAGTAACATCCCATGTGTATATGGTAAACCGAAAATCCAGATTCTAGATTGCCCAGCAATTTGTAGAAGCGTGCTCAAAGTCCTAGGTTCCATCTACATGGAAAGGGATGACATCACTTCAGTCGAGCCCAGCCAGCTCCTGGCATTGTTTATGATGATGGAGCACTGTGATATAGGAGAGGGCACAATAGACCATAGGTCGCAGTGCAAAGCCTCAATTATTTTCTATCTTCCAACTATCTAACCTCGCTTTCCACTTAATCTTAGTATTCTTAAGAAATTCGTGCTGTATGGTAATCACAAACCTAACTATGTATGTATGAACTCATTTATAAGGACTAGTGTTCGCAAAGTTTAAGGTCTTTTTTTTAATGGTGAATATAAACTGCAAACCCAAATTAACTCTCTCTCTCCTACCTTTTTTCTGTAATTCATTATATTCTTGCTACTCAAAAATTGACTGAAATATTCACTCTTCGGCTCTCTTATAACTCAATTATATAAATATATTCATAAGTATTTAGTCCTTCAACCCCTTTTATAACCAACTAAGCATATTTTATAGCCAACTGTTCCCTAACCATATGATAAAGCCACCACCTGCGCAGCTCACTAAACCAATCGACGAGCATTGAATGCGATAACTCAAAGCCAGCAGACACGCATACTTCTCTTTGCACTATTCCCTCAAAAGGGCAATTTCAATATTTTAGCTATTTTCAATTGCCATTTGTATTACAAAAATTGTTTTTGAATTTCGTTGGCTCAGGCAGCTTTGTAAGTTACTTCAGCATTGAAGAAAATACGAAAAAAAAATTATTATTCAGTCGTGAATATATTTTTGTCAATTTTACATTTACAAAAAGTTTTTTTATAACACTTTATATTTGATAATTGGTTTTTGCAATTTTTGTATTGAAAATTTTTGACAATTCACCAGGCGTCTGTGGAACACACCAACAACTGAAACAGAGAGTAACTGCATTGGTAAGCTAGAAACTGAAGCAGTTAACGGCAGACGAACGAGAAACGTACGACGGAAGAGCCAAAATTGAAGCGAAAATAAAAACTATAAAAACTCTAAAAACTGAAGATGAATGAATTCGATGGTAAGAAATTCTACGGATTCTCGCTGCACGATGATCCCGTCTTGAGCACGACAACGAGGAATTTCGAGTTTAAGGTAAAATATAGCGAAAATAATTTGAGGTTAGAAGCGGCTGAGCAAAACTGCGTAGTATAAAAATTCTTTTTTCATGAACCGTTTTTTTGTTTTTACATATATTATTTTTGTTAGTATTTTTAATTCATTACATTTTAAAAACAATATTTCAACTAACCCTTCGTCGCAGTACACACGCCCCGAGCATTTGGAACGTCTGATACAGAAGGTACAACAGACCGATCCGGACCATGAACGTAATCGCAAAAAGGAAATACTGAATCGGCTTTGCAAAGCAAAGAAAATGCCATGCATCAATGATACACACACACCCTACCGACGTGATGCGGATGTCGAGACGCATGTGTCGCGCGGTGACACAGGCGGACGTGTGCGCAACTTAAGTGACACGGAGATCAATCAGCTGATCGGCAAAGTGAAGAGCTATGGCGACTTGCGTAGACAAAACTCAACCGACACCTATGCAAAACCGAAAGAGACCACGAAATCCATGCAACCATCAATGGCATTGAAAAGTATACTACGCAACTCGGCAAATGATTTTCCCAGTGGCAGCGGGGCGGTCGAGCCGCGTCAGTCGCCGAGGGTGCTCTGTAATCCGTATGAATATGGCGATGATAATTGCGTTGGGGATGGTGATTTATATGGTTCGGAACCCACTTCGGAGGATCAGATACTCTGCAATCCATTTGACTTGCCTCACGAACCGCTTTACGAAACACACGCCATGCACATGCCACATATGCGACGCGAACTGCATAGCGGTTTGTGTAAATTACCCGATGTGCCGGAAGAGGATGAACTGTTCGCATCGAGAACTGTAATGCCGACGGTGGTTGAGGAATTTCGTCAACCGCAAGCGAAATGGGTGGAAATCTGCGCGAAGCCGGCCATGGAGACAGCGCATTCAGCTGAAATAAGGTTCGCCGAATTCTCGGAGAAATCCGAACGTTTGCCGACCAATGTCACCTACACAATGCATTCGCATGAGCTGCAATTGCCCATACAGATCAGCGCGCCGGAAATGATGTTGAAGAATATGTCGCCACCGCCGAGTTTGCCGAATATGGCGCTCACCTATGCGCTCAACAGTTACGACGACAACCCGTCGACTTACGAAATAGAGGATAGCGATTTGGAGTACGAGATGCTGGAGCGCGAACAATACACAAAATATTGTGGTGCGCGTCCCATAACCGAAGAGTTAACGAACAATTCGAATGGCAGCGGAGGCCTCGCAGAGTTTGTCGAACTCGAAGTATGTACGCAATAAATCGAAAAGAAACTCGCACCAAAACACAAAAATAGAAATTGTGCCGTTTATTTTTATTTATTTATTTAATTGTATTTGTTTACATTTTTTTGTAGTCGGAAATTCCAAACATGAACTTGAGTTTCTTGAAGAATGTCTCACCATTAAGATACTCTGATTTGACCGACGAGCGCGAAGAAGACAAGAAAGCGGCTTTGAAGCAGAATGTAAGTGACATAAGACAAACAAATAAATATTCAAAAATAATGCATATTTTGATTCGACCTTCTCCAGCAATTTAAAATGGTTGTCAAAAATCGCAACACGAAATCTCCCGCACCAACAGTGGAGAAGGAGCCATCTATCGCAGCTAGCAAAGATACCAAGAAGAAGTGCGCCAAAACGAAGAATAAGCCAGCTGAAGAAGTCAAACCAAATCCGCGCAAAAAGTCAACAGCCCGTAGTCCGGATACCACTTCGCCCGCTGAGAAGTCTTCGCTAGGCACACCACGTTCAGGTGGCAAGAGATCCTCAACAACCACACCGAGACCACATAAGGAGCGTAACGCCCAATTGAACCAAATCAGTTCCAACGAGTTGCGTTCCATGAAAAACATAATTTTGACTAAGTCTATTGAAGATTTGAAAATGGAGAAAATGGCGATTTTTGCAAAAATGACCAGCACACAGGAACGTATTATCGAAACGCTGGATAAATTACGGTATGTTTTAATTTCAAGTATAAACTTAGATAAATACTTCTTTAGATGTGGGGAATGTCTCTCAAAAAAGGCAGTGAACTATTTAAAAGTTCATATATCGTTTTGACTGTATCCTATCAGCCTCTTTGGCTTGGTCGAAAGATAGAACGTTATAGTTTCCCAACCCCTATAGATCTTATCTCAATACAGCCATCAAAGGGAGTACAAAGTCATAATAGCAGAACTAAACTGTGCTTTACGCCTCGAAATTGTAGATAATCAAAACTGATGCACCACTGAGCCTCGTTTCGGAATGGTCTAGAAATTCAAGGAAATAATTTATATATTGGACATCACACAAGCCATTGAGGTTAAGAATATATATGGAAGCTTATCAGTTTAGCTTTGGTGGGTATTAAAAATATTAGTAGAAACGGGATTACTTCTATAAGTTGGAATTTAAATTCATGAAATATTGACATCTAAAGAAGATGGGAATGTTTCTTTGAAAATAACTGACAGGTTCTCATCTTTGGACAAGGGTCAGAAGTGCCAACTAGGGCCGTTGATCCTAAGTTCGTTCCTTGTTAACGACATGTATGCAAATGAGACGGCGCTGGTCGTCAGTAGAACGTGAGGAACCTCCTTCTACCATGTAAATAGTTCTTTAAAGACCCAGCAGTCATTCGAAATAGAAATAAAGTTTCTAAGAGACGTTTTTGGAACGGAAGATATAGTTAAAGAGACCCACGAGAATTACAGCCCAATAGTGCGTGAATTTTAATTCCATAGTCCAAGCCGGTGTGTGCTAGATTATCCGATTTGGATCTGTTAGACCTCTTCTTGTGAAGAAATGTAATGTGACTCACGCTGATGAACCAGTAAGAATTGAGCAGTTAGAAAGGAATCTTCGCCTAATTATGTGCAAAATAATGCCGCCTATAATAACACAAGTTTTTCAAAACTTGATTGAGAGGATGGTTACAGGCTTCGAACTAATAAAGCCAAATATTGATTTTTTTTACTTCAAAACAAAATTTTGACATACATTTCCTTTTCTTCACCATATTTCATCTGCTCATTCGACCTAACCTAACATTTCTATTTCTATTGATGACACTCATCTCTTCTATTTCATCAGCATAAGCTTACTGGAGCTCTACGTGCCGGATAGTCATTATGAGAAGACCAGACGTCAGAAGAACGCCTTCGAATTCTCTGTGAGATTCTCGCGTAATTTTCTCTATCCCTTAAAGGGCATGGTAATGCAAACACTTTTTTTTTTTTTATTTAAAACATTTTCAATTTTACTTATTTGGAAAACACCATTTTTGATAGATCGAAGATCTCCGTGTTGTTTCGGTAGAGCAACTCTGCAGTGCCGTCTCCAATGAGGCTACACAGCGTGTACATAACATATTTACGCTCATCCATCAATCACTGCAGACATACTACAAACAACTCCGTTACTTTCTGCTCGATCAGGTGCCGCAAAAGCTGAACACGCTCATCGAGTTGGCCAGCACCACAGTGAGCATTTGTTTGGAGAAGCAAATCTTCGATCGCAACGATGCAATAATCGAGTGTCTCAAAGAACGTTGCGCCAAGTTTCTCGGTTTCTTGGAGGATATGCACGAGGAACGTTTCCTTACGGCACGCGATAATTACCGTAAAGCAAGTTTCGACAAGGTGTTTTCACATTCCTTTCTACAACAGATTTCAATTAATATATTATTCTATTTCTAAAATCACTACACTTCCAGACTGCCTCCAATTACAGCTTGAAAATGTTCATGAACGATCTGAATATGTACGAGCCGAAGCTGGTGCCGAAGAATCACTACAATCACCGTCGCAAACCGAAATTGCGACGTGTGCTGAAACCGAGCACAACAACAACGAAGGCAAAATCAAACACCGAAACTGCGCCCGTACCGCAAACATCCCAAATGGTAATCACTAAACCGGATGGCGATCAAATTTCCACGCATATCAACGATTTGGCAAGGAGTTCGGTAAGTTTTGGATATCTCGACTGCAATAAAACTTTGCCCAATTAATGCTTTTTTGCCACCACGTAGGGTCTCTTTCAAAGCGCACAGAATATCGCTGTGGATCCGATTGCGCCACCAGCCGAACCGAGCATGAACTCCGAGGAATTGCCGACACTTAACAAGGCGCTCATTGAGGCACTACAAACTGTGACAAAGGAACAAATGCGTCAGGTGCTGCAGCCTATTATGCAAACTCTCGGCTCGGTGATCGAGAAGAAGGTGAGTACACAAACATTATTTACCGTTAATATATTTCGGGTCAATCTTTCCGCACTGTGCATGACTGCAAAGTTTTGCATATAGCCAAGCCTTTAACCCTTTAACTCTATTATGTATACTCGTATTCTAGAATATAAGACTCGAATACTTAATGCCAAAGTCAACGCCAACGTCGACAACCGTTAAATACTCATTTGAGTTGTGTGAATCAGATGTCGCAACCGAGCAATAAGCTAAATGCATAAAAACGAATTGCAACGACCGCAAAAAAAAAATATTCGAAATTCGTAGTGTAGTAGTAAATATTCCAGTGTTACATAATTCAAAATCGTATTTGTGAAAAGTACTCAAGAAACAATTATTCAGCAAACAACGAAAGTGGCAGCAACGTCGGTGAAAAACAAAACGTCGAAAATGCAACAACACTATAAATGCATTGATTCATAGAGTGAATGGAAATCGGCTGTTGAACTCGTTCTAAGTATGAGTTCTTTATCAAATATGTTGTCTCTTCAAGCGTTTGACAATTTTTTCCTCCAAAATTTACCCCGTTTCGAAATTGTATGTTGTTTTTTTTTTTTTGTAATTTCGTGTTCGAAAATAAATTTACGGTGAAAAGTTAAGTTCCCTTTTTTTGCCGAGGCCCTGCAAAACAGAAAAGTTGAAATCCGGTTGAGATATCTCTCCGAGGGGAAGGAAATTATATTTGGCAAGAATCTTTATTTCGAGTGAAGTCTATTTATTAAATAAATATTTGAGGCGGTCTTTTAAAGTGGGTTTCAAGCTTGCTAGAAACGCAATCATAAGTATGAAGAATCGGAAAGGAGGGAACTGTTATATAGTAGGCAGCATTCCGGAAGATATTTCATTTCTGAAGAAGTAGGAAGTGAATCTTCAAGGCAAGTTTTTAATGCGAAAGCATAACAAGCTGTGCATTTTAAGACGGAGCATTTTCTAAAATTTCGTGAAGATATCTCGTGAAATGAAAAAGTTTTCCACTTAAGTTAACCATTGAGTTTGATGGCAGCCACATGCTAGAATGATCCGATCTAAAAAAGTTCTTTTGGGATTGCAGCATAGCCTCTAAATAACAATGTATACAAAATTTCGTGAAAAAGTTTTCGGTACAAACACTTTATCCGGGCATTAAGATCACATGGCAGCTTGTGCTCCACTGGTCCGGTATCGACAATTCCGGCAAATGAGCAGCTTCTGAGGAGAAAGGGGCGTCTGCAACATTCCAGATCGACTTAGGAACTAATTCGCGTACATACAAACAGACGGACGTAGCCAAATCGACTCAGCTCGTCACGCTGATCATTTATATATAAACCTTATACGATCTCCGACGTTTCCATCAGCGCGTTACATACTTCATGTTAAATTTAATATAGCTCGTTCAGGGTATGAAAGACTTATCAGATATCTGGATTGCAAACACTTTTGAATATATTTTCTTCGTTTTGAAAATTGATACCAGTTCAAAATACTATAAGGAACCAAATTCTAGTCCAATTCGCTAATACTTCATACAGAGAAGGCCCTTTACTTTTGGTGCCATCCATCAGAATTTGAGTATTTACTTTTTCCTGTTGAATAATATCCTTATCCATCCCTTCTTTCAAAGTGAAAACAAAATATAGACAAAAACCTCCAGCGATGTCTCTGCACCAGGCATTAAAAAAGGTGGACATGATTAAAGAAAAAAAAAAATCCTACGAAAGAAAATTTATTTCTCCGAATTACCCACTCAGTACCAAATAAATATTAACGAAATATTACAATATGGATATCAAATTAAATATTTTCAAATTTATGTTAAAAAAGTATTGATATAGGCTTGGAATTTTTATACAAAAAATTAATAAATTAACCCAACACACTCAGAAGGGGTTTAAAGGGCTTAGAAAATACTGTTTCGGGTTTGCTTTAGAGAAGGATTGCCACCTACGTTAATTGTATATACAAAAAGTTTGTAACAAAACATCAAACTAAAGAGGTTTAAGATATGCATATTTCTGATGAAAACATTTTGGGTAGGGTTGCCACCCTTTACTCTATTAAAAGAGTTCTGCATTGACTGAAACAATTAGCAGTCCGGTGGTACAAGGTCAGTGCTATTTGATAATCAAAACTTCCCAGCCAAGCTCTCTCAGGTTTTGTCCAATCATCAAAGACGTGTGTGATCTAAAGTAGTCCTGATGGAAGATGTAGCCCTTTCTGTTGATCACTTCTGGCCGTTTTTTTTTTTTCAATTGCTTGCTTCAATCTCATCAATTCTTGACATTAAAATGTAGAATTAAACGTTCGATTAGGCTGGAGCAGCCCATAGTGGATGACTCCTTTCCAATCTCACTTAACAAAATAACCTTTTGATGTGACAATCCTGGCTTTGCGACCATTTGTTGAGCTTCACTATGACTTTTTTCGCACATTATTGTCGTATTTGATCCACTTTCCGTCTCTGTTACCACTCGTTTCATTAAATCTGTCACAACAATCCGTGTGGTACCCAAACAGCGAGCTTCTTTTTGCAGCCAGCCTTTTTTAAATAGTTCAAAACCGTTTGATTATGAACGTTAAGTTTCTTTGCGATGTCATGGCTTATGTAACAATCCGGGTCACTCTTTTTCATAATTTCATCAAGTTTTTCAACGATAGGTCGAACTGATACAGCATCCTCTCTGTGAACTTAGCAAATTTCATTGGTGGCTTGCGTGGCACTCTTCGCTTACTTATACAAATATTTGAAAATATTGACATAATACGAAAGACTTTTTCGAACACCCAATAAGTCCTAGCGGGTCATAAGTTCTTGAAGAGACTTGTAATATTTAGATCGATGCGGCTTTATTAATAAAAAATATAAATTTCTGGAAGGTTTATATTTTCTTTTTTCAAAATTGAATATCCGTATATATTAAAAATTCCCTCTTTTCAAACGTCTGCTGTTTGTTTTGTTGTTGATTTTGTTTATTTATTATTATTTTAGATTCTTTACATGGTCATGCATATGGTGATACATTTTCAAGTATAATTTATATATGTATATGTAAATAGTAAAACTTTCAATTAACTTAATTTGGAAATATTACGAAAAATTGTTCATGCGACATTTGTTTATATATTTGTAATTATTTACAGTTGACAAACCGACTTAACGTTAAAAAACGCAACTAATTTTCAAAAAAATTTAGCCAAATATTATTTCTATAAGTTTGAAAACAGCTGCTTTTATTAGCGTATATTCGGTAAACTTATAAAAATTGTTTTCGAAAATTAGCTTAAATATTTTTGAAAATTAATTACGTTGTTGTTGCCAGTTTTGCTGTCAGTTTAGCTTGCTTTTAAAATATTTGCAAAATGGCTGGAATGTTGTTAGCATTTTGTGTTTATTTTTTGGAATTTAAGTAGTCCAGTGTGGTTGAATATGCTCATAACTCAACACAATGTTGCTGCATAACAGTTATAAACTAATTCTACGGTTTCGAGGCAAATTTGCAAAATACTAATTTTGGGAGGCGAGTATTAAAGTGCTGATATTTTATATAGAGAACTGACTAAAAAGTAGAACTTTCGAATTTAAATTGAGACGAAATTTTTTGTTCTGATTAGTTGAGTTTGGAAGAAAATGAAAATCGCAAAAATGCAAAAAGATAAATTTGTCACTTAGGAATATACGAACCAATGCAATTTACATGATTTTTAGTAAAAAAAAGTCTTAGGAATATAAAAAAAAACAATTAAGTATAATTTTTTTCTTTCTCCAAAAAAAAAAAAAGAACGAGGAAAAGTGGAAGAAAGGAAATTTCTTAAAACGAATCAAACGCAAATAGAAGCTTGTGGAATAAATTTGTCTGCAGTTATTGTGTGAAAAAGCAACAACAAATAATTGCCGGTTTTTAGGTTGGAACGTATGACATTTGTATAATGCCAGGGAGCTTTAATAATGCCAAGGAGCTTTTAGTGAGCTTTTAATGCAGCAGCCCGAAAGAACGACACACAGCAACCACTTTGTCCGTCCGGCAGTAAAACATTTCTCGGCGTGTTTGAGTGTGTGTGTGTGAGGGTGTCTACAGCGTTCGGTGTGGATTGTGTTGTGTGTGTTCATGTGAGTGTGTTGTATAGTACATACATACATATTTATACTTTTGATTAACTGAAGACTTGCAATCGTTTCCTTATGCGTAGATTCCATTCCTGGTATTCCTGGTTAGTAGCGCAGCAATTAGAAAAACAAAATCAATTCTATTTTGCATATAAGATTCTTCGCTTTCGTTGCTTGCATTGTATATTATTTCACTTTTATCCCATTTTTGTTATTTGAGTTGCCTTTTAAAAACTAAATTTTTCAGGTAATTAAACGCTTGCGCTCGCCGGCGCAATCTATCTCTCTCTTTCTCTGTTTTCATCTGTGTCTCTCCCCTTCTTGCTTTTGTCTTTTTATCCATGGTCCTTAGTATTCATTCACATTATTTATTATTTCAATTTTCTTCCTTACGGCTGGCTTCTAAGCTGAGCACTCCGTGCACACCGGTTTGTTCTCCTCGACTGCGAATATGCTCGCCGTGATGGGGTTGGCGCATTTCTGTCATCGAAAAAAAAATAAACATAAATACCATTTACTCCCTTGTATTTGAGAGTGGCCACTCACCTTGCATTTGAAGCAGTCCCTATGCCATTTGGAATTGAGTGCCACAATCGCGTTTTCTGTTATGGGTTTGGCGCAGCCGGCGCATCGTGCCGCGAATAATTCCTCAAAGTCTGTCTTGCAGTAGGCGCGTCCATCGCGCTCATAAAATGATGTGCCCACCAGTGGCTTCTGACATGGGCCGCCGCACACGAAGCAATCTTCGTGCCAAGTCTGACCGAGTGCCTTAATTGTGCGCTGCAAGCGAACAAAGAGAAATTATTTATAATGAAAAAATGGAAAATATTGATTCGAAATCTAAAATTGGCAATATATTCTGACAGAGTAGGGATCCAAAAATACTGTCCGAGATCTGCAACTCTGCTATCGAAAAATAAGAGAAGATTACCTATTAACATTACGATATTGAGGCTTCCCACCCCACTGGTCAAAATATTTATGTTCAATCAACGCATATTAACCATATGAAGATTGAAGGATCCTACCCTATCCTATCCTATCCTAGAACCCAGAGAAGTTCGATGTTCGCTCTTAAATGTATTGAAGACGTAAGGCTTAACTTCAAAAGTTCTCAAGTCAATCAATTTTTAATTTCCTATTCTTACTTTCATTCTCCGAAAGCCATTTTTAATTAACAGAAGTCATTCTAAACCGTCATTGGTTTTGAATGATCAAAACTTATCTACTCCCAAGATCCTTTTATTTGGTACATACATAAATCTCATTTTGTTATTCTGTCCTAGTTCGAAACCAAATTTTCTACTCATTACTGCAACCCAGATACATAGGTTCTCATTAACGATTCGATTTTAAGACAAAATATGACAAGATCTTATTCATACGATCTTATTAAGGATACTTATTAAGGATGTTCCATTTTGAAGTTCCTGCTTTTTTTAAGTAAAAAATATAGAAACTTCAAATGTTGGTGGAGTGGAGTGTTCATTATCATTCGAAAGAACATTGGTTTTCATTCAATTTGATGGTTACGTTCTAATCGGCATCATTTTTGAAGAAATATGGACCGATGATTCCAACGGCTCACAAACCACACAAAACCGTTTTTTTTCTGGATGAAATGAAAGGTCTTGAATCTCTTCAGTTACCCTTCGTCCCAAATGCGTGATTATGCTTGCTTACATACCAATTGAGCCACAAATAGGGCTCGAAAACATTGAATCTTCTGGGAACTTCTCGCTAGGGAAACCCGAGTGGCTTCAGTTCTTGCATTAGCTTCATTTTGAAGGCTTTCAATTTGAAATTCCGACGCAAAATGCGTTCCATACGTCAGTTCCAGTTGCTGCGAACGGCGCCGAATCGATTCTCCATGGTCTTCGTATGCACTCTCAGCTACGACTGCTTTATTTTCTTCACTACATGCTGGACGTGAGTCTATCCGGTCGAATATTATCCAATAATAAATGCTGAGTCTCAATATCGTCTTTATTTTGAT
This sequence comes from Bactrocera latifrons, assembly GCF_001853355.1. Taxonomy (NCBI): domain Eukaryota; kingdom Metazoa; phylum Arthropoda; class Insecta; order Diptera; family Tephritidae; genus Bactrocera; species Bactrocera latifrons. The sequence goes on from NW_017537412.1 coordinate 1,330,820, forward strand.
CCGATAGGACGTCATGTCTTCAGAACGCAAAAGATCTAAAATTCCTGTATCATAATTTAATAATGAAATCGATATTACCGTGTTCTAAGAATTTCGGTGGATTCACCAAACTACTCAGTCATGCTTAATTTACTAGCTTTCAACGTGCAACGAATATCGAAATTAAAGAATCGAGATCAGCGGATATCCACACCTATATTGATTTCGTGTAATATTTATGTATATATAATATATATATATATTATTATTATATATGTATGCAAGCAAATAAGTAACATAAGCCTGCATATACTGAACCTGCACTCATATTTGCATACAAACCTATTTCAGTTATCAATCAACGCTGCGGTGACGTACAACACGCGCTTACTCAGCCTTGATTTTACCAACAAGTATTGTTGTTTTTATACTAGTGGCTATATGAGAACTTCATTCAACCAAGTGCTGACGAATTCAATCTGTCTAAATAACAAGCAGAAGACTCCCACACAAATCGAAATAACCGAATAGTCTGCCCACACTGTAAGCCTGCCGCGCAAGCGCGCGTGCTGACCGCCATGTGGTCATTTAAATACACATTTATATACACACATCTGTACATATTTATACGCACATATATAAGTATATGGTATATATAAAACATTTGCAACTGAATGTATGCGTGTGTGACTTTATTGCTTGCAGACGCGGCTATAAATGACAATTTTTATTTACTTTTTATTTTCAAGTTCATATTTATTCCTTGCTATTCTATTTCAAATATTTTCATGATTACGCGCACCCAGCAACGAACGCCAAGCGATGACAAATAATAACAATAAGAACAAAACTAAAATCAGCATTTGGCATAAAGCATTCATTCGTGTTTGTTATGGAAGATGCTGGGGCTGATCGGTTTGCCTTTGCTCTGAGCTTATTACGGTATAGGTAGCAAATGTGATATTTATTGTGCTGGCGGGAGGAAACGCCTCGGTGAGGCATGATGCGGTCTACGAACCGCAACCACGTCATTTCACATGAGTCGACAACTGGCTTGCAAATTCTGCAGCAGCATATACATACATGCATAAATAAATTCATTTTATACAATTTCATTTGTTCTGTGTTCAGGTGCATACCCTATAGGAATATTGGAAAGAGAACTCAACAACAGAAACCCAAATGAATTATTAATACACTGAAACCCCATAAAAGTCTGTAAAATTAGTTGCTTTGAAAAATTTTTTCTCAAAAATATATTTCGATGTTCTACATTGTCTAAGCAGAGCTGGCCTTTGTTAGAAAAATAATTAAATATATTTGTAGAAATTTGCTGGGTTAGGTTTTAACTCACATTTTAGGTCCTAACCAAGAATACTAAACTATTTCTGTCCAGATGTAGGAATAATTTTGTCGAGGACCTTAAAAAACTTCACCATGCCTAGATAAACCTTTTTTTGATTTATGGAGCAATATGTTTCGGAAGTTTGAAGAAATAAAAAACATTTAAGAAACTGTATCGCTGCTTATGGCGTCTACTGAGAGAGGAAAGTGCAACTCTAGACCTCCAAAATATATATTTTTCTGGTCGCTAAAGAAAAATTTTGTATATTTCGAGATACTACAATGTCTTTGTTGTTGTAGAGAATGATACTGAAGTAATTTGGAGGCATGGTGCCGAGTTTACAGTCATTGACCGGTTATAAATTTGGGTCCGTTTCGCTGCGAGATACTACCATCATAGTTAATCTTCGAAAAAAGGAATAAAAAAAATGAATTATTATTAAATCATTTCATCTTATATACACAAAGTTCATTTAAAGTTTCCGTAAATTTGAATTCTTATCTCAGATTAGACACCAAATTAATTTTGCTCGAGTTCGCACACTGTTAATGGTCTACAATGAAATGGTTGGTTCGTTACTAGTTAAGTGAATACAAATTTTGCTCTATCGCTAATACCAGTTTAGACTGAAATCCGTCATGGCTTCCCTCGAATGTAGCGCCAATTGACGATTGTCTTTAACCCCAAATATTTTGAAAAATGTAGGTAAATTTACTGATATTCAGAATACTCAACATTCCAATAGGGTAATATTTAACGGGTCTGTTATTTACTTCCAGTTATAAAACACCTTTATATACATATATTTACGGAATATATGTATTTGCTTCGCAAGTCAAAGCGGACAAAATCGAGTTAAAACTTAATCGGAAAAACTTAAGTGGGAAAAATTTCACTGTTTCTCTCAAAACTCAATCTATATCACATAAATTAACGGTATAACGCTTGTATCGCTTGTTGTCACCTAAAATGTAAAGTAACGTAACACAACTTTTCAGGAGAAAAAGCCTTTATGCTCCGCCTCTCTCGTTTTCATAACAGTATTCTTATTGAAAAATAATTTAACTTGGCTATAACTTGGTTATATGGATATGATGTTAGAAATAGAAATATTTGTAGACATATGTATGTTATATTTTGTAGTGGATCCTAATCAACAAAAACACAATTTCAATGCTTTTAATGATTTGTTTATTGTCTGTTCGGTGGCGACATGGTGTTTATCTTTAAAATCAAAAAAATCGAGTTATGCTTAACAGCTGTTCATATTCATATTTACATATTTATATATACTTTATACATAGCTTTGCATGTATATAATTGCATTTGTTTGTTATTTTCCGCGCTATCAACTGCTGCTTGGCTATGCCTCAGTAATAAATTCTAATTGTTAGGTAAACATATTATTCAGTTTTTTTTTATTATTTACCACAGTAATTGCGCTGTCGGAATGAGTCACTGCTTTTTTTATTATATATGTATATAGTATTATGTAAAGCTTTAAAACGCAAATATTTTTTATAAAAGTCAACGGTCAGCAATTTAAGTCACTTGAGCTTTAGAATAACTATTTGATAGGCGCTAAAAACGTGAATACATACATACAGACAAAAGGAGAGGTATGCGCATATACAAGATATAAAAAATAAGTATCTAGTCTAATTGCTTTTTGATAGTGTTAGAAAATTTGTACAAAAAAAAAAATTATAATCGCAGATTAGTTTGTTTCGTTGTTTTCTATCGAAAACGTGACACTATTTTCTCTGGTCACAGAGTACTACTGGCTAACTAATACTTATACATATAATATATGTATAAACTAGGGTCGAAGACGACAAATATAATAAATTACTAACTTTCTTCAATTTGTATACACAAACATAGCTGAATGTATGATAAACTTCTCAATATCTTAGTAGTAATTTCGAAAAATTATTTATTTTATTTCAAAAAAGTTTTTTTCGATTGTCATTCCAAAGAGTCTTTTGAATTGAGCGTTCAAGACAACTTTCTGGATTGTTAATATATTCAAATGTTTTCTCTTCTTTCGATTATGTTTTATATAGAAAGTGTCAAAGCGATCAAACTTAGATAGACCCCCACAAGTTAAGATAAAATGAATGAAGGAGACGAAAATCTGGTCGCTGTTGGAATTGTTTTGACTTTCAGCAAAAACTACATAATAAGATACAACTGTAAAACACACATCTTGAAAAGATCTTAAAAAAGTATTTTCAAATACAATCAGAACTTGTCGTTATTCAAAGTCTGAACCGTGTATGCGAATTTTCGTTACCAATCATATATGTAATTTATGTACTATATTTAGTTTTAATGAGAAATATACAGAATACATTAAATTTTCCATCATGCTTTTAACGTCCGGAAGGAAATTTGGGAGACCCCGTAAATACTATACCAAACACTATATAAACGATCTGTGCCGATTTTCCATGCCCGTCTGCTTGTTTCTATAAACCCGTACTAGGCGCACAGTTCTTGAGATATCCATCTGAAATATCTTCCGATATAGAACTACTATAACAGGTCATTTGAAAAGTCAACGGCCTACCGTAATAGTAAACGCATTTTGTTGGCAAAATCTGTTTTTTATTCAACATACATAGTCCCTGAGAAGAGTAAAGAGTATTTTGCTTATTATAGCGATCCTCCAACTTTTCGATATAATTTTTGTTGTACGTTTTGCCCTTTGCTCCAAAGAAGGTCTTAGCTATCACCTCTTCATTCGATCGAAATTTCTTTCCAGAGAGCGTTCTTTTTAGATTTGAGAACCAATAACAGCCGTGAAAATATTGTAGCTGCGGAAGCTATTCGAAGACCAACTCATTTTTGCCATGCTTTTGACTGACTTGTTACATGGTGCGTGGTATTGTTGGAACATTTTCTTTTGCCTGATACGCGGACGTTTTACGACGATTTCGTTCTTTAAACGATCCAATAACGCTAAGTGAAGGTCCTTTTTTTCAAGATAGTCAATGCAAATTACACCATGCGCATCCTAAAATTCAGGCGCTATAACCTTGCCTGCCGACAGTTGCATATTTTTACGCTTTGGAGCGGGTTCCTCGTGTGCAGTCCACTCGGATGGCTATCGATTGGACTTCGGAGGCAAAAGATTAAGCCATGTTTCATCCATTGTCATATATCGACGCAAAAACTTGATAACGCTTGAATAGTTCAAAATATTGCCCCGAATCATCAACTTATCGTTGTTTTCGGTCAAAAGTGACCTCGCGTCACACCCATTTTGGACGAAGCTTTCTCATACGGAAATATTCGTGAATAGTGTGATTCATTTTATATCTTTAGATTAACTAATATCTCAAACAATTGCACTTTATGTCCTTTCAAAATTATTTTGTGGACTTTTTTGTTGTTTTCGTCGAGAACAACCTCTTTTGGGCTTCCTCTATGACTTTGAATGTCTTCGGTGCTCATTTCATTACGTCTAAATTTAGCATATATATACTTGATGATTGATTTGCCTTCATAATTATTTTTCCCTTCAAAAAGCAATAATTTATCACATGTTGATCTCCTTTTTATCCTTTTTTTATTTTTATTTTTTTTTCAAAAAACCAAAGTTTGTCACTCAAAATGATGCACTTCACTAACTAATGATCTGACAGCTGCCAAATTTACACACGCGTCTTTCGAAGGTTAGGGCTAACTAAAAATCATATGGAGTCAGGCGGAAGACTTTTCAATTAACTTTTTTCAAACTGAACGATCAGAATCAAGTGCTTGCATGGGACACGTTGACAGTTGAGGAAACTTTTTTTTTTTATTTATAAGAGTTTCAAAAACTTAATTTCCAAATCTTACTCCTTTTTAAGCCGAGCCTAAAAAATTGTCTTTATAACCATAAAAAAGCTATATTTTTGTTTGAAAAAATGTTTTTCTGGTTAGTTCGTGCATTATGTAAGCTTTAATTGTTAAGGTCAGCATTGACACTGCCCACTCATTGTTTACTTACAGACAAAAATAGACAAAAATTACACAAATTTGTAAATACTAGTTTGGTAAGTCGTGGCTCATAAAAATAAATTTTAATAAACTCATTATTCTCATAGACACTAGCAACTAAACCGACTATAATGACTTATGCTTGATTTCATTTACCGTATATGATAGTTACACTCGAATACCGTCAGCAACACTAAATGAGAATTTCGCTCAGCCCACACGCTTAATAAATTTCAATGAAATGTCACTAATGAATATTATATATAGTTGGGGTACTCACAACCCGTCGTAAAGCATCGCAAAATCGTAAATTATAAATTTTTACACTTGTTTAAAAAAATTGTTGTTGGATTTCATAAAAAATGTGTTTACACATTTACAATTCTCAATGCTATGTTTTCGAATCGTTATACCTTATAACTATATGAGATCTTATGAAAACCCTAAGTATAGTTCTGTTTGTATAAATATACACAACTTTATTTGAAATTTTTAAAATATTTTATTTTATTTCAGAAAAATATTTTATTTCAGAAAAATATTTTATTCAGAAAAATCAGAAAAATATTTTATTAAAAAATTTTATTTAAAAAGAAAATCATTTTTCATTGTTGTAAAAGATTTTTTTCCACTCAAAAAATTTTCAACACATCCAGTAGATATTTTTCTGCTCTTATTTATTTTTCATGATTTCTATTTTTATTTACATGTACTTCTGCACTTTTGACACTCTTGTCTTATCTTGTTTGCCCTTTCGGAAAGCCCCTCAAAGACTTCGTTATTTCAATAACTTTCAGTTTCGGTGTATTGTCGTTTAAGCTTTGCTTTGGGCTCGAATTTGAATTTCTTCACCGCTGTCATTCCACTTCGATTCACTTCAATCTTATTAATCGCATAACTTCATAATTAAGTTCCGCTCGCTCTTATTTTTTATTGATTATTGTATTCTTTTGTTTATTTTATTTTATTTCTCGTTTTACTGCGTTGCGTCAGACAGACTGGCTTGTGATTTTATTTACACACAGTTGATTTTCATTTTTTGTTTTTGCTTGCATCTTGCACACACTTATCTTTCTATCTCCAGTTTTTTTATTTTAATTTTTTTTTTTTTTGCTGTTTGAACAGTGGTGGCCATGTAGTTGGAGACATTTCAAAAGTTTTGTTTTGGGTCATAAAAAACTTCTACTCTTAGATATACCTTTCACGAGAAAATAATTGTTTAACAGATTTGAACTCACTACAAAACTCTACCGATATAAAATATAGGTTAATCAAAGCTGATGTAAATATATTGCAGTATTTAAATATATGGCTGTGTATCCAAAATAGAGAACTCCTGGTATTCGATCCTAAAAGTCGACAAAAAGCCTTGAGCCAACACAAATTTAGTTCGGCGTTAAATCTAAATTCCTACCAGCTCATTGGGATACCTGAAAGTATTAGTTCCCAAGCCTTGATCATGCAAAACAGTCAATAAGGAAGAGATGAGATGTTTCCACCTTGTTCTCTTCCCTACAACTTCTGCAGTTTCCGGTAAGACACTCAACCTTACAGCATGTAATGACCATTTAAAATCCACCAAAGCTAGGGAGAAGCTCTTCTTAATGAGAGCAAAGAGCTAACTGGATCTCTTACGATCGACCTTTGGCCGAAAGGATATTGCGATGGCACAAGAACCGATGGATTCCAGTGCAGGTTGAGCTCCTGCGAAGCACAGTAACTGATCGCTCAAGAAGAACGGAGATAACGAGTTTCTTCTACATTATTGACATTGACACCGCTTACGCGATTATAGCCGAGTTTACGATAGCACGCCAATCGTTCTTTCTTTGCGTTGTTTGGCGCCAATTGGAGATTCAAGTATAGCCAGGTTTCTTTCCAACAGGGTGAAAGTCTTCCTCTTCCTCTGCCTCACCCGGACTCTTCTGCGTCGAATACAGTATTGGTGAGCTCGAGGCCAGTATCACTGCCATCAGAGTTGATAGTTACATCTCTGAAGGAAACTGCTTTTCTTAGCTGTAAACCTATGGCAATCTTGAAAAAGGTTACAGTATTCAGAAAGTCTGGCACTTAAGTTGACAGAGGGTTCTGAATAGTATATTAACCCTGCCCATTGTTGTGGTCCTTGTCCTTGAACGGATAAAATGTCCGGGTCCGTTCCGGTTACGTAGACTGGACTGTCGTATGAACGGCCAACATCGCCCCTTTCCGACAAAAAAAAAAAAAACCGATCATACCGAAACCTGCTCAGTTAACTCGAAGATACATTGGATCTTGCCCTTATTTGACAAATGGATAGATCTGCTTGCAAAGCCGGACTTAAAAGAGTTGTCCTTTCCATTAAAAACAGATACGACTTTCGTTGGTATAGTAGAACTCGGTTTTATGCGCTTTGCTTATTCCGAAATAGTATTCGCATTACTACTTCAGCAGAATTGCAGGAGATCATTGGGTGTCATCGAAAATAGGAACTTACAGTAACGAACCCGGACTACTATTAAACTTCGGTACTACAATACTACTAAACTGAACATTGGTATGTGTGCTTAGTTTTATGGCCACCACTGTATTTCACCTATTTAAACCGAAATCGGCGTGTAAAATATTTGATTTATTTTCCATATGTTTTTTATTAAAAACTATTTGTTTGGGTGTTTTGTTAGTCTGATTGCTATATATGTACATACATGTATGTATGCATACAAAGTATGTATGTGTACGTGTGATTTTATAGCTTTACGCGTATAGTGGCACTTGTGCGCATGCGCAACATATTTATTTAGTTCCGTTGAGTACCATGTTGTCAGTAAAATTGGCTTTTTGACGCTCCAAGTCATCTCTCATAACTTTTTAACTTTCTTCTCGAGTGTTTTACAAGAAAAAGGTGTAGGCGCACATATGTACACACATTGCTAGCCGTGTGGGTTGGAGACTTTTTGTGTTACTTGAAATTGTTGCTTGTTTGCCTTTTTTGTTTGAAGAAAGCATGATGTTTTCTACTCAAAAAAAACATGACTTTAATTTCGTAATCGAAAAAAAAAAAAACAAAAAATAAATTAAAAAAAAAAAAGTGGAATGAAATCATAAAAAATAAATACATTTTTTTGTTTTTTTTTTCACGTCCACCTTCATTAAATAAAGATTTTAATGAATCATTTGCGGCTGAGTTACCAAATAACTCATTTTGCGCGCATCTGCGACAGTTTAAAGACATTGTGGAGTATTCATTAACGCCCACCACCATCTCCCTCTTAAGGACGGTGAAAAAGCTTCAAAGCGAATTTTCAATTGTATTTTCTTTGACAGCACCCAACAAATATGGACCAGAGGCTCATATTTACTTATAAACTTTATTGCTTTAAGATTAATGATACAATATGTTGAGCGATAAAAAATAACAACTTTGCCCGAAATAATAACAAGTAAGCCGATTCGCTAATTAGCCAAAAAAATTACAAAACTTTCCATTCAAAATTGGTCTACACGTTTTGCAAAATTAAAAAAAAATAATAATAATATTCTTTGAATATTCTGTATTTTAAGCGATGAGTCAAATTTCTGCAGAACAAAAGATCGCCAATCTCAATAAATTTAATTGCGTAAAGCGCTTAATCTCAGAAGCATACACACACACAGCCAAACAACAACGAGCACTTATTTCATGTCGATTTGCATACTTAGTATTTTTACTTGAGCTTAGCTTCATTTAGTTCAACGTAGAGAATACAAAGCATGTTTATGAGTTCAACTTCTTTGTCGAGGTAATTAAGGTCAAAAGGTTAATGAGTGGAAAGCAGATTTAGACTTCAAGTGAAATTAAATGTAGCAAATATGTGTGGAGCCAGAGTCTATTCTAAATAGAAGAATCAACCGGTCATAAGATAATGAGTTGAGGAGGGAATCTACGAATATATAGTTAACTAACAGACAAAAATGAGGTCTGTAATTGCCTTTATATCTGCAACCTCTACTTGATATTAATTGAAAATGAGCTGTGGCTCTCATTTATGCCTTGACAAAAAAGCTTCATTGTTGAGAGGAGAAGAATTTAGATACTTTGAAAACATTCTTAAAAATATGTCTAAATCGTTAGTTACTAAGGGTAACTTTGCTGACACCATTCATGTAAAATATTCTTTTATCCTTTTCTCTATCATAAGTATTATATAGGCTGATCCATTTCGAGATTCCCTACCTCTTTACAAAAAAAAAAAACACAGAAGCTTCAAATTTAATGGGAAATGTTCACTATCATTCGAAAGAACATTATTTGGTACTTATTTTCTGAAAATTATCTTTTTGAAATGTTGGCCCGGCTACGCCTTAGATGGTCCATCTGTTGAGTCCTATTTTTAATAACTCGTTCGAGCATTGCCACTGGTAACGGGCGAATAACACGAGTAGACTTTAGACTTTACATATCACCACAGCAAACAGTCTAAAAGGTGTGATAACACACGATCTTTGGCCAATCAAAAGGCACAAAACGGGAAATTATCTGCTCAGTAAAGTATTTCCGCAGTAAAAGCGATTTGTGAGAAGTCTTGTTGAAACCAAAAGTTACCGAGATCACGATACCCATTGAGTCAGAAATGGGTTTCATCGCTGAAAAAAATTTGGCTAGTAAGCATCGGATCTTCTTGGAACTTTTCAAGAGCCCTTATAACAAAACGATGTCGGTGGGGAAGGTCGAACGGCTTCGGTTCATGCACAAGCTGTATTTTGTGAGCTTTCAATTTAAGATCTCAACGTAAAAAGTGCCAAGTCGTTCCATACGCCAGTCCGAGTTGCTGCGAACGGCGCCGAATCGACTCCAGTATTGAACGTATTTTAATTCTATGAGTATTATATTGGATCTCAAGATAACTGATGGTCTTGCAAATAGGGAATCACATTCCAGACATTCCACAGACAGATTGCGATATCCACAAACCATTTTAAATTCGCTTTGATTAATTCTTAGTTGAGAAGCTGGTTTACCACTAGGACCGTCTACCAAAAGTAATTATACTGAATTCCAAATATCTACGGTTTGGTACAGTACACTAAAATTAGCGATTTGATATAAAACATAATACGAAAATAATAGTATGATTATCTAGTATTCAATATCGGCTAATTTATTCGGAAGCTTTTCAATTTTTCGTTCACGAAACGTGGCTATAATCTACCAGACATGATCGCTCAAGTAAGCCAATCGGTCAGTTTATGTCTGGATCATTCATATTTCCGTTTTCTGCTCGTTTAGTGATCTATCTCATAATCTCTTAAGTCATCGATCCGACGAGTTAGTTTTATGGTCTAAGTCAGCTATATGAGTACTTCCGACTAAGTCTAAGTTATTTATGGCCTACGTCTGTGAATACCTTTTTAATGGTTTTATGATATTAAAATGTACCAATATGTTCGCAACTGGCGCTAGGATCAACATCACGACCTAACCTCTTCTAAATTATCTTGAAATAAATAGTATTTTCAGCTTCACCTATATTCCATGAAAATACGGTACAAAATACAGACAGTTTTCAATCTTAACTATAAAAACAAAATTCTCTAGTAAGTAATCGGTTTCCTTTTTAATCACAAAGAGGTTTCTTTAAAAATGTACTGGGGCAGTAATTTCTACATTTATTTTCATTCTTAATCTCTAAATCAAAAACGTTTAAGCATAAATCAGCATAGTTGTACTCACCTCCAAAATGGGTTGCTTACAGCCATGACAGGTGCCTGAGTAGTTTTTCAGAAAACATTTGGAGCACACTGGCTCACCATCTTGTATATTAAATGTGGCCTCCTCGATGGGTGTGTTGCAGTCCTTGCAGGCAAAATGCTCCGGATGCCAGGTTTTGCCGAGCGCGGTTATGATGCGTTTCGTGATGATTTCGTTGCATTTGTGACAAACTGATTCCGACTGCAAAGAAGAGAATATAAAAAATATTATTTATTTTGTCTCTCATTGGATTATATATTGAGTATATGATATGTTTGGTAATGAATTTGGTATATATTTGGTATTAAAATATAAAATATCTGATGTTGAATAAAAATTATAATTTAAAAGATAGAAAAAGTGTGGAATGCAAAGAATGATGCTTTTTGACTGAAATATAATTGCGTCTGTGTGTCTATGAAAAAATAAGGCTTTTATAATATTTATTGCTTGATTTTGCTTTTTGTTTATAAGCATTTTTTAATTGCCTTACGCGCACAACGGTAATGGAGAGTACCATATAAATAGACTAGCGGCCCATCTATGTCCAACCAAGCGAATTAAGTATAAGAAGCACGTCAAGCGATTGTATGACACGGCTTTCGATATGAATTTATTGAATTATGTATATTAATTATTCTGCTGATATGTACATATTTACATCCATATACACTCATACATACTTGTATATATACATATGGTATATACTTGTGTGGTGCGAAACAGCATTCCATCACAGCTATTTATAAAAGTTATATTGCAAAAATTCTTTTTACTTTAATCGATTTGTTTACGTTTGTTTATATTACTAGTACAACAATGCATATGTACAACAACTACAAGTATTTTCTGTTTTTATACCCATGCAGCATGTTGCACCAAAGTTTATGGATTTTTGGTGCAATTCTGTGAAAAGAACATACATTTCAAAGAATGACCCGATAAACATGAATTTTGGGTTCCATGGCTTCGCGGTGAGCAAATTATCAAAAGCTCTAGATCACTTTAAGTGAGCCGAAAGCTTGCTTGGCCTTCTATTGTACATACTATTGGTATACGTCTTGCTTTGAGACTCCGTTGCTGATATTGCCCAAGTAACAAAAAGATTTCACACTTTCGAGTTCTATAAGATCGATCCATTAAGATAGCTGAAAATCTTGTGTTCTACTACTACTAGATAGCTCGGCTTCGCGGAAGTTTGGCTCCCGCAAAAGCCTTTTAACCCATGTTCGATCGCAGGCGATCTAGTGATCTCTTTGCCCTCAGTAAGGGTGGCCTCTCCCTAATTGTCTGACTTTTCTTATTTTCTATTCAGAACCTGACACCGGTAGCTCTTCAATCATCCAACCTAATCTAATTTAATCATCGACATCGAAGTTGTACGGCCAAAAATATGCTAACGTACATTGACCGTACTTGTAGACCTGCCAGGGTTTTGATGAGATGGAGATGAGAAGAATATTAGCTTGTCAATCATTTCGCTGAGATGTTACTCTTAGCTACTGAGGTGACAGAGTGATGCTCTTACAAGCTTATGGTACGATTACGCCCATCTACGAACCCGTAATAACTCAATTTTTACTCAAGCTTTCACGGACGAAAGGACGAACGGAAAGACAGATAGTTACCCGGATTTCAACTCTTCTCGTCATTCTTATCCATTCCGGGTTTCCTGTAGACCATAATCTCACTGGCTTCGATTCTCGTGGGCCCTTGTCCAAGTGTGATCCCGCGTCGCTTAGTTGCCTCCCTCCCCTGGGTAGATTCTTTTCCGGTACAACCCCGAGTGGGGTTTATGCACGCTTATTTAAAGGAGGTATCTGTTCGCCTCTTCTCCGGAGGTTCATCAGGCGCATGAGGTATTTTGAGCCAAGCCCTCCGCTCCTACAGATCTTGGTCGGGTCCTGCGTATTACTATTCATAGCTAACCTATTTAGCATAGGCCGTCGACTATCCGCCAACTGTGATCCCGGTTGTAACCTGAGCTCAGCCTTACCCTTGAGGTCAGCCGTATCATATATCTCGCCCATGACTCGATGTAAATTAATATCAATTTTGCCGTACTAGATTCTTAAATGAGCTTCAAATAAATATTGCCTTCCGAAGGAAATTGTTTTATAATATCTGATTTTTCATATATATATAAAATATATGCGCATTTAATTTCCCGCTCCGTCCGAACTTAAACCTTCCCTACGTTAGCATTGCTCATGTCTGTATTCGCCCGACGAACAGTCAAAATTGAAGTTTTGCACGAATTATGTCAATGCGTCAATTAGTCGACCATTTACGGAGCACTTCAACAGATAGACCATTATTATGGACGGCCATTACAGTTATTATGTGTGGCACGTTGTAGACCATACTTATGTGTAAAGTAATTATCATTTTATTTCTAATACAAATTTGAATTTCAGTCTGAATTTCGGCTATAAACAAATGCCATTAAATTTATTACAACTGTTGGTAACACTTTGAGTGTGACATCAGTGCGTTGTTATTTTGGCCACACATGATTTTACATATAATTATATAAGAGCCTGCGTACATATGTATGTACATAGTACAATATATGTGTATCGTCACCTAAAATACAAACTAACGCAACATCACTCTACATACATAAGTAAAGAAACCTTTCATTTTGAAACAAAGTTTGAGTTATAAAGTGGTTACGTATTGGTTATATAATGGTTATATATTGGTTATGTACTGGTTATATGTGACACCGGAAGCTCAAATTTTACTGCTACATATATATGGTGCAGTGAATCGTAAGCAATAAAAAAACTCAGTAACAAATCTTTTAGTTATGCGTTGTTTTCATTTTAGGTGACGATAAATAGGATTATCTTCATCAAGAGAAAAATAGATCCCCTGGGTATTACGCTTTTGGTTTTCTTCAAGGGAAGTTTATAAACGATAATGTACTTTTAACTCACATAGTAAATTTGTATGTATGTATGTTACATATATTCACTTAAGCACGTTCATATGGCGTGAGGAAGAAATAAATTATTGTTTTATCAATATTTTATACTACCCTACTTGGAGGCCTGTCACCGAGTTGTACCTGTTGTTTTGTTCTTCAATTAATAATAATCACCCAACTTGGTACTTATATGTAAATGATATCCACATACACATAGACTTAACTAAGTATATACATATATTTTAATATTTTACACTGCAGTAGCTGTAGTAAGGAACTTAATTAAACCATAGAAAGAAGAGATCACTCATTATTGTATTATAATAACAAAAGTGATCATATCTCAGAAAGTATTACGTCAGCTTGTCAATAATCTAACAATAGTAACACAATTTTCACGAAGAACGCAGAAAAAGCGAATAATGGTGAATAAATGATTTTGATTAAAGCTTTCCTCAACTGAAACTGCTTCGAAGTCAAAGCTTTTATATAAGAAAGTATCCAATAAATTAGAAAAAATCGTATAGTCACTCATACCTGCTGTAACTACTTATTGTAATTGTTTCAATGACATTGATTAGATTCGACTTAGCTTTCTGAGCCTCCAGGCGTCGTCTTGTAGTTGTCTGCAGATACCAAAATTTTGAGAGCTAGTTTTTTTTCATAAGTTTCTTTAAATTAAATATATTAGTGCAAGAAGTCTAAAACTGACAGCAAAATTTCTTCCGCTAAATATTAGGTAGTCGAAAAGGTTTTTTCGTACTTCAAACTTCAACTTATTTCTTTATAATAACAAGTAAATAAACAAATATGTAATCGACCACCTTTTGGCATTTTTTCTCTAGAGACATTATTCCATCAGTGTAAATCGAAATTTCGAAATTTCTAGAACAAAAGCGAGAAAACCATTGTTGTACTACACGAACTGACGATGCTGTACTCCGGAAGCTTCACAAACTTCATTGTTGGCTTACATGGCATTCTTCCCTTTTTATACAAAAACTCCAAAATATAGCGATTTTCTTTATTATTTTCACTCCTTTTAGAACAGCTGTAGCTTTTTCAAACTTCCCCGAACTTTATTGTTTTCGTTAATTGAAGCTTAAAATCTCACCTTTCCAACACTATATGGTGTGACACAATGTGATTGGTAACACTGAAGATAAACGACAGCAACGACATCAGATTTATGTACATCCGAAATCCGAAGATAGAAGAAATGAATATATCCTGATGATGTTCAAATCAATACATGCTATGGCAAACCAGCCTTTCACTATTCTTGACGTGCTATTTCGATTTTTGCCTTACCTACTGTTCGTTTCTATTTGCAACAGAGTTTGTAACACTCAGAAGAAGCGTCGGAGATACTTGAAACAAAGGATCAGCATGACGAGCTGAGTCGATTTAACCATATTTTTACGTTTATCTATCCGTCGATGTACTACTATGAGCAAAAAATAGTAAGGCTTTGTTCATAATTTTAAAATTTTTTATATATTCTTCGAAATATCTGTCGTTCCCCTCAAAGTAATCTCCCTTGGTCCCAATACCTTCTGCCAACATTTTTCCCAATGCTCGAAATAGTTGTTAAAGTCCATTCCGGAATAGCCTTCCATGCGCGTAGCGATTCACGTCTAATGGCTTCAATTGACTCTAAACGGTTCCCCGGGAGCGGTTGTGTGATTTTGCTGAAAAGCCAAAAGTCACACGGAGTTAAATCAGACGAAAACGGTGGTTACGGCACGATATTACTCACGAACTTACGAAGAGACAATGCAGTATGAGACGATATATTATCGTGGTGCATAAAGGCAAGAGTTGCCGGCCCATAATTCCGACCTCTTTTTGTGTTCGCGAAACGATGCATAACACTCAACAAATATTCCTTTTTGACAGTTTGAAAGAAATTCGGTGTGCACCACACCTCGATAATCCACAAAACTGTCAACATAACCTTGATTTTTGACCTGCTATTACGTGATTTTTTCGGTTTCGGCTCAACTTTATCTCGATATTCATTCGATCGGTCACGTGTTCCGGGTTGTAAAGCATAGGTCCAATACTCGTCGCCAGTAATAATATGTTTCATGACATTCTGGTAGTCGGAAAGTATTGTTTCACAGACGCGACGCTGTTTTACGAAAAATTTAGTGATTTTCAGAGTTTCCGGAGAGATAGCTCAAGAACGACTTCAACGATTTTGATAAAGCAAATATTTTCGACAAAAGCCAAGTTTGGCCAATGGACTATTCCGATAGGTAAAGGAAAAATAGCTAGAATATTTGCAATAAAACTGCAAGAATTATTTCATGTAACTGTTTGCAATCCTAGTTGGTTTATAGAAGGTGCACTGGTTTGACACTTCTTGACCAAATAAAGATTTAGATGCATTTGACTTACGCAAACTTTTTGAGAACAGAATCCTTTTCCCACCTTTTTCTTTGACTTGTTATCCAGGTGTGGAAGTCGTTATAGTCACGACCTAAATATTTTTTATTATATATGTATGTATATATATATATTTTTTAATTATGTCAACAGGATAAAAATTCTAGTTTCGGTTATGAAGATATTTTCTTTGAGCAAAGTAAAACAGGAAAGTTTAAAATCTGAGATTGTTTTTAAATAACAATCAGAAGCCAGAAAATGTCATTTCATAGTTCTTTTAAGTAGTAACATCAGATGTCGCTCAAAGCAACTACTCAATGAAAAAAATGAAATGAATGAAAAATATGAACTAATTAACCACTCCATACAAAGATAAGAAAAGTACGAAAGTATACCAGTGACGAAAGGGGGTTTCTGTAAACGAACAAAAGGCAAACAATTTTAAGTTAATAATAAATAATACAGAAATGATGACGTCATATTGCTTTCAATTAGCGATGAGTTATCAGCAAACAGCAGTAATGCAAAAAAGATATAATTTCAATTAATAACTAAGCAAACATATGATGGACACAACGGTAAACACATTATTTATATAAAACACATACATATAGTATTTGCGATAAAAGTTAGACAATGTAGTCTTGTTGTTGCAATGAAATTCAAGCAAAAAATGTGTCACACATTTATAGATAGATAGCAACACTTATAAAAGTGAGTATATTTTATTCAATTTATGTTGCCAAAATATGAAAGCAAAGCAATCGAGCTGTCAACGGGAAGTGGAAACCGCTATTGAACAATAAAATATTTATTGAAACCTTTAGTAAGTGTTTATATCGTTACCTAAAATACAAAATAACGTAACATCACTTTTCATAAGTTTACAGGCGAAGGAACAACGATATAATTGAAACCACTCATATTAAAAAGTGAGTTTCGGTTATAAAATGATTATATATTAGTTACAAATTGATTATGCATTAGTTACATTGGTCCGAAAGCGGCAGCTGAAAATTTTAAGCAATAATTTAATTATGCAATGCAATGTAAGCAATAAAAAACTCAATTTCGATTTTTTGATGATACGTTGTTTTGCATTTTGGTAACGATATGTACCTACAAGTATAAAAATGTTTATCAGAGCTCACACTTCCAGGAACTATAATTCTGCGAAATTTGAGTCACAGAACTTCGTTATTCATTTCTGCGCTAGAATTAATTAGTTTTGCACAGCCTGGAAAACGAGTTAATTTTCTATGAATTCATACAGCCGTTTTTATATACAAACAGAAAAAAAATATTAAAATAGTAATAAGTTGTTTTGAAAATGAGGAAGAGACGTATTATCTTGTAATGATTGCTTAAGATGTATTTGATACATACATTTGTATAAATCTGTCTAAAAATTGAATATATTACACTGGGCAACACATTTTTTGAAGCGCAAATCAATCAAACTATTTAGAGTGTTTTGAGACTAAATAGGCTCTAAGAGAACCATATTGAGGAAAAAATATTTCTCAAAAATTTTTGTATAGATTTCTGAAAGCAATAAACAATAATTTCACTTTGCGTAATTTTTTCCAATTGAGCTCTCGCATTTTAACCACGCATAATCAAAATTGACTCACTCACTGTAACTAAAATTTGACAACAACCTCCATATTGACTGCTTATTATACGAATAATTATTCTAAATTTGTTGCATAGTGTTCTAAGTTTACCAATTCGTCTCAAATCTAACTCGAAAATCAGTTAAGCCTCGTCAAACTACAATGTTGGGAAGGCTTGGGTTGCATAAGCTAATGAATGGCAAAATATCAAATTTTATTTAATGAAAAATTAAGGCTATCATATTGATATACACATATATACATATAATATGTATATAAAGCGGCATTTATATGCATAACATTAATATTGACACTGACATCTTTACTATTCGGTTCAGATTTACATATCTATAGAAGACACGTTAATGTCATTTGATACATCAAACGTTGACAAATTAATTTATTTATGCATTAGGGTGTGCCTATGAATATTTTTTATTGAGCTTAGAAATGATTGTTTTTATTTTTCATCCTAAAGACGCAAAAACGCTATCGCAACTTTAATTTAATAAATGTTTACAAAAATTTATTTCGCAAAAGAAGGAAAGAAAAGATAATTTATAATTTTATTTAAGGTAGTCCTTTATGATTTCCTGTACGATGATTTATGTTTAGGAGTTTATGTTTATTGTAAATAAGTACATTAGGTTAGTATTAAGGCATTAGAACTTTAATTTTGCGATTACGATTACATTTTGATTACTAGTAAATACGATAATCATGTTTTATAAACATAATAAGATATTCAGATTTAAGATTATTATGCTTTATTTCGCGTGTTTAGAAATTATTTAATTAAAAAATAATTAATATAATTGTAATCATTAAAAGTATGATTACAATTACTTTAGTTGTAATTTTTAAAATTTAAATTACTTCGAAGTAAAGTAATAAAGAAGTTATTTAATAAAAAATTTTTTTAAATAATTATAGTCATACTTTAAATTATTACAATTATAACTATGATTACAATTACAGTAAATGT
This sequence comes from Bactrocera latifrons, assembly GCF_001853355.1. Classification (NCBI taxonomy): domain Eukaryota; kingdom Metazoa; phylum Arthropoda; class Insecta; order Diptera; family Tephritidae; genus Bactrocera; species Bactrocera latifrons. The sequence continues at coordinate 1,349,765 of NW_017537412.1, forward strand.
ATTTTTAAAATTTTTAATTAAAACGAAGTAAAGTAATTTTAGAAATTAGATTACTTAATTTGAAATATTTTAATTATATTTGCAGCAATTACAGATATAAAAAATTATGATTAAAATGTTAGTAAATGTAATTAATTACATTACAATTACTGTAATTAATTACAATTGAAGTACAGTAATTTGAGTGTATATATAATATTTAAAAATTAACAATTATGTTTTTCTCGATTACGACCACTTTATGAAGGTAATGGTAATTAGAATTACTTTCATTGTAATATTTAATAATTAAAATATAATTATACATACTTTGTTTGCTCAATATTACAACGCAAGTAATCCTTATTATATATAGCTTCAAAAGAGGCCTCCAATAAAATCAATAATAAATAGTAATCGAAAAAAATCAAAATACCCTATTCTGAAATGGACTTAGTTCCCAAAGCACAAATACCGACAAATAATTTTTAAATACTCGACGACATGATGCAATCTCTCAAGACTCATAACTCATTTCACTTATTATGATAAACCTTTATTATATTGTATATAGTATATCATAAACTCGTGTATACTTTTGCAATTAGTTCACTGCTAGCAACTGAATAATTTAATGCACACGTTTATTAATATATTATCATACTCGTACAAAAATTAATACACATACTTATGTATATACTTTCATATGATATATAGGTTTATAGTCTGCTTAAATTACGGATAATCATAAAAGTTATAGAATGTCTACATAGCCCACCCTCCTCCCAGACACCAAACTACGCAATCGAAGCTATTCTGCTAAATGCCACAATCAACGCTAAGTTTTTATTGCAGTTAGATCATCGCCAGAGTTAGCAAAAGAATTAGATACGCACACACTCACACATATGTGCCTATGAAATAAAAGAAATCGAAGCGTAAAAGCAAACTTAAGAGAAATAGTAACAAAAGATAATGCGTAAAACATTAAATTGCAAACAACAAACAAATAACTGTGCAAATAAACAACAACCAACAAACACCGGTTAAGAAGTGCGCGAAAAATAATCAAATTTCGCCAAAACAACAACAAAAGCGGTTGTTTTTCGTGTGTGGCACACGTTTTGCAATGTTTACTTTAGTTATTATGTATACCCTGAACAGGATAATTAAGTTTGCCACGAAGTTTGTAATGCCCAAATGGTTACGTTAGAGACCCTATGAAATTATATATTAGGGATCTGCATGATGGGTTGAGCTGATTTAGCCATAACCAGGTCCATCCAGTTCCATCCGTCTGTATATTCGCAATTTAGCCCCTTAAGTTTCCGAGATTATTTTGAAATTTTGCTTATGTCCTTTTCTTGGTCTAGCTGCCATACAAATCGATCGTTCAAAATTTAGTCTTTGTATGGAGAACTTTTTTACTTGCCAAGGCATCATCACGAAATTTGGCATGGATTATTTTCTTAATCTCCGAAAAAATTATACAGATCGGTTCACTGTATCATACTCGTATAGCTGCCATACAATTGATCAAAATCAAGAGTAAGGAGTATACCCTTTTATGATATAATATATACACCTGTTAGGCGTATTATGGCTTCGTTAAACGCAAAGTTAACATTTTTTCCTGTTTTGTTTATGTTTTGATTATTAATTTACAATGTCTTTTTCGATTTAATTTTCCATAGTGCTAATAATTTTTTGCTGATTTATCGCAAGGTGAAAGTCAAAATATTGAGCAAATCATGTAAAATTAAATTTTATATATGAAAATATATAACAATTTACAAATAGATTTTATACATAAGTATATGCATACAGGTATATATATACGAATTTTCTAACGCTGCCGTTTGGTATTTATTTGATTCTCCGAAATTCTCACAATCGGCACAATATTTTGCAAATCACTTATCGTCTCCGTCAAAATTGGCAAAAAAAAAATATAGAAGTAATTATTTTGCGATTTTGCACCTACTTACATATGTATTCATGTATACCACTTATATATCAAATTTGCTTTGGAGTTCCCCAGCAAAAAGTTTTTAATCTACGGATTTTTTATTTGTAGATAAAGTATATTTACATACAAATGTTGTTATTCATGCACATTTATATTTATACCCGGTGTTATTAAAAGGACAAATATAATTATAGAAACGTACATATATATACATGTAGAGTAGAAAAATAATCATCACAACGAAACAACGGCATTTCTAGCATATTAATTATTTTATAAAATAGTACTTAAATATTCTCCCTGTTAGAACAGAAGGTTTTCTTACAGATTATCTTCTTTATTAAGTATGAAAGCAGTCATATTAAATATACACTGTGATCTTTTGTTTGCTTTGTCACTACTTAAGATTTTATCTTTGAAACTAGGAACTATACGTAATAAGGACAAAATATAATAATATGATATGAGAACAACAAAATCATTGAGACTCGCCAATACATGCCAATCTACTATAATTAAAAACTAAATTTTCGCATGCTCCCAACTTAATTTTTCCCTCTTTCGACAGAAACCTTATATACGGCGATTCGCTTTTATAAGGTATGTCGGGACTAGAGAACAAAAACAAATATTAATCAACGAAGATCACTTTATTGTTTTTCATTATATTCTCCATTAAAATCAAAGCACTTTAGCCTGTTGTTGAACAGTTTGCCACTCTGCTGGAAGTATCTCCGAAAAAATGCGTTCAACCGCCTCTTTAGGTATGGAAAAACGTTGACCACTTAGGTTTTCTTTTTCTACGGGAATAAAAAGAAGTCATTCGGAGCAAAGACAAGACTATACTGCGCATGACTCATCAAATCCATGTTTTAAGTGTTCAACAGTGCAATTATTTCGATCGATTTGTGAGAGCTCGCATTGTCATGGGTAAGAGTGATCCTTTTTTCGTGGTTGGCTTTTTCGCATTCTTAAAAATAAAATGGCATGGTTGTGTTTTTCTAGTTTATTGATTGCAACATGTCCAGTCTTTCCAAAAAAGCAGGCAATCATTTGCTTGGAAGTGCTCCGTGCGCGAACAGCTTTTGTTTGATTCGACTCATCTTAAAATTTACTTTCGGGCACATTCGTATAAATCCATTTTTCATCATCTGTCACGTTGTCATAAAGATGTTTCGAAGCTATCGTGCTTTGTTAACATTTCTCTCATTGTTTGTTAACATTGACAAATTAGATGGGATCCTACGTGAACAAATGTGTGTAAAATTTCCATCGCATATTGAATGTATATTGGTCCCACTAGCAATCGATCGACTTTGTTGTTTAGACGTGTAATTGCTTTTAATTCGAACTTCTTCATGATCTGCTTCATCGTCTTCGAGCAGCCAGAAAAGATTCTTTTACTTATGGCTCAAGCAGCTTACAACACCCTGTCTTAGGCTAAGTTTCCTCTGAGTAGCCAAAAAACATCCGTTTGTACGCGAACTGAAGTGATAAGGCGAAACATAACAACAACTTATCTTGTTCGACCTTCACGAAATTCGTCTTGGAATAATCTACGACTTCGATTGCATTCACCGCCGTTAAACAATTATTCCTGATGTAACTTCAACGCCAAAAACTGAATTAAGTTCAACGATGCACTGTTGCTGAGAGTTAATCCGCGTCAAAAGTTGTAAAATGTAATCACTCGAAAACTTTCGCTATTTAATTTCATTTTTGGACCGAGAAGAATATTTTAAGTTACTGTAAACTTTATGTTAAAATTGTGAGTTGCCAGATAGCAACACTTGGGTTGCCAAATAATATAAATAGCCACAGCCTTCATATAATTGAATCATGTCAGTGTTTGATCGTCTTAAGATTTACACATGTCGAGGCTTTTACAGTAAAAAACCTTGTTATTAGTTTACCTAGAACATAGAGAACAGTATAGAGAAAAATCATATTATACTAAGGTGTTAGATAGGCTTCCTCGGATAAAAAACATTTTTTCAAGAAATTATTCTTATTTAAAAAATTAGTTATTTTATTTTTGCAAACACACACTATAAGCAAGGAAGTTCTGAGACTAAAGAAAAAATATTTTAAACTATTGACCCCTGGAAAAAAATGCGCTGGCAGAATAACTCCTTACGCACAAGTTCTCAAGGCTGTATCTCCGAAACTATTACCCGGGTCAACTTGAAAATTGAGGACAATATTCTAGAATTGTAGAATTTAGTAAAACAATTAAAAAAATAGATTTTGTGAAACAATTAAACCCATGCAATTAAGGGGTAAACCAACTTGATTGGTGACTAAAATGTGTTTTGTTTTGTTATTTATAATTAACTGAACTTGTACCGCATATTTATACTATATAGTGAAAACTTTTTCGATCAATAGTTGTTCTTGCCTTTAGGCACTTGTATTTTACATACATACATATGGTATGTAAATATTTTTGTACTTTACTCGTAAATATGAAAAGATTGCTAAGGCTGAGTAAATATTTTGGTACTCGAATCATTGCGAAACTATTCGGTCGTCATTTCAACAAAATAAATGGAGTGGTAAAGTTTAAACAAAAATAATTTAGCACGATTGCCTCAAATATTTCGCATTTACGTAACTTTTGCTACCAAACTGCGCCATCACTTTTCGCAAATATTTGACGATCTTAGAAATCCCGTCAAACTTGATTTTTTTTTTCAATATTTTACTTTCAAATTTTTTCTATTAAATTTTATATTTTTGTTTGCTTTCTAGATTTCATTTTGGTTTGTTTTCTATTTTGTATTTTTGTTTGCTTTCTAGTTTCATTATTGTTTGTTTCGTGTTTAATTTCTTTCGCTTTTTTTTCGCCCATTGGCAGCGAAGTGTTAATTTAGTTAACACTTTGCGTCAACAATGAACCGTTGTGCAATATGGCGCTTATGCATTCTGTTGCCATGGTGTTGACAGTTCAAGTGAAATACAGGTATGATAGAAGAAAACTTAACGCGTCTTGATGAAAGTTGAAGTAGAGTTGTTTATTGCAATATAGAGTTTATAATGAAGCGATTTCAGAAAGAGCACTCAATGTTTGTTAAACAATTTACGGCTGAGTATTTTATTATTTGAAACTAATTTGTGAGTTTAGCTAATAAATTACTGCTGCTTTTATTCAAGGTTGTTCTATAGGCAAATACATTTTTTTATCAGCAGTTTTAGAAGCACTCTAGTTGCAATTAATGAACATCTACAAACTAAATAAGCAGACTTATGAGAACCATTCTCAACATTAAGTATACAATGAGTGTTCCAAAGTAAACAGGAATCTAGGGCCTCTGCCCCATAAATGACGATCAATATGTGGACCAATCAAAATCCGTGATCACCGGAAATTCATCGAAACTGTGCGCGAATTCATCAAAAATGAGCCGAAAAAATCACATTTAAAAATTAACCATTTCCCGTATTCACCTGATATGGCACCATGCGATTTCTTTCTTTTCGGAACAATGCATTTGCTTTGAAAGGAAAGCATTATGCAGACGTACAGGTCATTCAAAAAGCTTGCACCGGCATACTGGCGTTCACACCGGCCAAAGAGCCAAAGCACTCGTTCGACATGCTTTTGGACTGTGCGAACCGATGTATTGAAGCAGAAGGACACCTTTTTCAATAAAATAAATTGATTTTGCCGAAAAACCATTTATTCTGTTTTTGTCCTGTCCTGTTACTTCGGAACGCCCCTTGTATATTGCTAGAAAATATTTATCCATAATATATACTAGAATTTATTCAAGTATTGCGGATAACTCGAATCTGTTTGAAATTGTTGATATTCTGTATTAATACTTTTATTGACGATTTTATATTTGTTGGAGGTTTCCGAGCGAAGATTTTATTGGCAATGGATTTAATTGGATGTGCAGGTCAATGATATTAATGAGAAAATTTAAGGCGAATTTCTTGGAAGTATTTAGAATGCCTGAATTGGTTGTTAGCTGGCATGTCAAAGTATTACTACAGTGCATTTTCTTCCAAAACGTTTCATTTTGTATTTTTCACTTCTTTCAAAATCCTCTACCGAATCATGAATAGTACTGTCTTCTGTTCAATAATATTGCAATGAGTTGAACCATGCTAAGAGCAAATAATTCAATAGACCTCTTAGGTTCCACCCTGGACCAGACTAATGTCCCTCTAAAGCACTTTTTCTACCGCCACCTCTACTACAACCACTTGTGCTTGAAAAATACTATAGTGGTATGGTATACTGAAGCTTAAGTTAAGGGAGAGCTCTTAACATATAAGCCCTTCTTTGTTATAAGATATTACATTTAAGGTATTTACATGGATTTACGGGTTTCAAAAAATCGATTTTTTGTATTATATTATTATTATCTTATTAAATTCTACAAAACCCCTAGGACATTGTTCTAAATTTCAAGTTGATCCCGATACTAGTTTCGAAGATACAGCCTTGAGAACTTATGTACTCGCGGCTACCTAGGCTAAGTGCGCCGTCTTTAAACGCTTTTTTCTGGAAACCGATCTTCAGGAAATTTTACACAGGTGTTTGAGATACAATTCTTAAAGATTTGGACGAATGATTTTTTTCGATTACAATTATTTGAAAAAACAAAAATATTTCTCTGAAATTTTCCCTGAATTTCAATTTTTTTTTTTTTGGTTTGTAAAAATCTCTGCTAAAAATTTCCATTCTTTTTCCTTCGTCCAAGTTCTAAGTTAAGCTTTTCACTTAAGACGTTCCTGTAAGGCGTAATTCTTTTTTTTTTTGGGGATTCCGAAAATGGCGTCGCACTGCCCGAGTTTAAAATTTATTTTCCAAAAATTTCAGAATTTCTTCGTTAATAGTGTATTTGTAGCAATAAAAAATTCTAACAATTTTCATTTTTTATATATTATGAGAAAAATTTTTTTGAAAAAATGCGGTTTTTTTTACCATAGGAAACCCATGTAACCTCCTAAAGGATTATGTCCACATGTGAGTTTCCAAAAATTCGTTGTTTTGTATATTGTACATATGTATATTCATATATTAGAGAATATTCACCGATCAGTCGATGATATACATAAGTGTATTTGTATGCATTTTTTAACTCAGTGTAAGTGCAATATAGTGTCATCCTCCTCACCGCTAGACATAGTTTTTCGAAGGTCCAACTGAATATCGACTATAATATCAAGTCTATCGAAAATGTTTCAAATTATTCGCCGATTATTAAAGTGAATTAATTTCCGTAAATTAATATTTATTTTAATTATTGCTCCTTTTTACTCACTTGCAAGTGCTAATAACAACTTATGCATATGTATTTATATAAATTTTCATTGGACGCTTTGGCGTATGAGTAATTTAAAAAAACCAACATCGATCTCCACATATGTATGTCACTCATACGCTCTGACCACCATAAGAAGCATATAGGGGATTTTGAAACATTACTATTATAACTAGCTGAATTCAATATTATAATTGTAATGAAAAAAATGTTATGCTTTTAATATTTTTCGCACAAATTTTACAAGTAAAGAAAAAGCAAGTAAAAGTAGAAGTAAAGTAAAAGAGCCAAAAATAAAAAATCTTAATCTAGCTTAATTCGTTTTTCAACTAAAATATTGAATTATTATATAAGTGTACACGGCTTTTATTAGAAATTTCTTTCAGAAGCAATTCTTCAAATATTTTCTCTTCTGACTTTCTCATAAATCTGCGTCTTATGCAGCTCTGAAAACTTTGTCCCTATTTAATTGAAAAATATTAGTTTTAAACGCTTTAATAGTTTGCTTTTATTGCACGATCTTGCAGATTTTAGATAATTTAAATAAGATAATAGTAATAAT
>NW_017537412.1:1358065-1367349 GCF_001853355.1 Bactrocera latifrons
TTTTTATTTGTTTTTGGTTTTTTTATTCAAAAAATTAAAAAATTAAAATTGTGACAAATGTAACCTTACCTTAAATTTGTATCTATATTTCTATTTTTATTTTTCATAAATTAAAATAGAAATAAAATCAATTCAATCGCTGATTTCGACACATAATCAACGCTTCTATTCTCATGCAAATTTGCAAGGTCCATAAAATCAATAAAAACAATAAAAACAGACCATTAACACAAACACATACGACTGTATGAAAAATAAGAACAAAAGACTATAAAAAAATAATAAAACAATAGACAATATAAAAAAAAATAAAAAATACAAAAAGGCTTTCTGTGAAACTTGTTTCCAAATAAGCACTGTGAAAAATTTCCAAACAAAAATGACAACAAATTGCTTGCTTTTGCTTTGAAAATCAAATTGTTTGTATTTTTTGACTAATAAAAAATATGTCAACAAATATGCTTTTACAACACCGCGCTTTAAACTGTAAATTTAGCAAATTCAACATATTTTCGAACATTATTTTCATTACTCACCATTTTGCCTGTTGATTTATGCTTCCTTGAAAATTAAATTTATTCTTTTATCAAGCGTGTTGCTCCTCTATAGTCTACGCACGATTTGCACGTTTACCCTTTTTCCTTTCACCCGCGAAGTTCAGCGAACAGACGAGCTTTGTGCCGAAGTAAAATTGCGTAAGTGAATTACCAAAGCCAAGGAATCACTTGTTGAGCGTTTCGCTAGCTGTTGCTGCTGCTGTTGTTGTTTTATGTTGATTACTTTAGTTGTTGTTGTTGCTGGTGTTGGCTACACTTTGGTTATTACCAGAGTAATGTTGTTTTTTTTTTTTTTGTATTTTTCTTTCACTGGAAATTAACTGCAGATGATTTTGGTTTCGTTGGCGTTGCGCGTTTCCTATTTGGAAAATTTGTATATTTTTACGCTCTTCGTGTAAAAAAGAATTTTTAGTTGATTGAAAAATATAGATTTAAGATTTCTAAGTTGGATTTTTTCCTTATAGTGAAGTATGAAATATTTTTTGTTGATTTTTTCATAGAATGCTTCTAAAACAATTGAAGAACTACTCAATGCTTTCAGCAGTAATTTAATTTCACTGGCAGAAGGTGAACAAACGAAGAGAGTAAATCCGGAAAAACACAGTGGCAATGGCGACAAAGTGCGCGCTTTCGCAGAAGGTGAGTACAAATGTGCATTAGAATGGTGAAGAAAAACAAAGGAAAGTGATTACAAAAGGGTTTGTGTAAATGTGTGTAGACGCGTTGTTGGCTGCACAAATAGAAATAGCGGTATCATATGTAATGGAAATTATGGGCTTTATCGATCATTTCACTACCGGTACTATTATACGTAACGGCCCATAGCGAAGTAAGAAGAAAACACATACAGAATATACATACATATGTAATACATGTATGTATGTACATATAGTATATGCAGCTACTATTATATATTGGCACATATACCTATAAATATGTATATAATTGTGTACATCCACATTAGTGCCTTAATATGCCTCCATTGTACTATTCAAACCGTCTGAAAGCTAAAATAACTATCCTTGGGGCGACGAAGTCCAGCTGAGTTATGCCCTCTACGCTCATGGGATTGCTATTATCAGGAGATGTATAGCATTAAATTGCAAAAATTACAAAATTACACATTTTTGCCGGGAAGGAATCTAGCATGAAAGCAAGCAGCGTTTAAGAAATGCTATCTACACTGGTGTGTATAAAAATATATATCAAATAAATTAGGGCTTTGCATTTATGGAACGAATACACTTTAAGTTTTAAGAAATTTTGATCTTAACGAAATTTTTTTAATAAAAAATCAAAAAATAAAATAATATGCAGAGGATCTCGAAAGCACAGCAGTTGTCAGCACAACCAAAATTTTAATGATTAAAAATCAAAATTACAAAAAAAAAAAAAATAGTGCAGCCTACTCCCGGGTTATTTAACTAGTATTTTGTTAAACAATTTTCATCCTGAGCCAACGCCCAGGGTATGTAACTGCTATTTGAGTTAATATTTTTTTCAAACCTTCCCCTAATGTTTTATACCTAATTCACTTTCTTAAGGGTTGCTTAAAAATGCCATAAGTCACAGAAATAAGAAAGAAAAAGCAAAGCACTACATACATATACTTGGATTTAAATATTAATACGCAACCATATATCAGTGCAACCCCATTTGGGCCCCCCCTTCGTGTAGCGGAAATTGCGTTTCAAAGCACTTGAATATGCATGCAGTCGGGCAAATGAGTCGGTAACATTAGAAAACTATTCAATGTCACCAACAAAACCACAAAAGCCACCCGCTGTGATCGCATCGCTCGCATGCGTTTTTACATATAAATGTTTATATAAATCCATATATGTGGGTATATATAAATGATTTAAAAAATAATAGCAAAAAAGCGAAGAGAGCAAAAGTTTCTAATTTATATAATGTGTGTTTGTATAACATTTCACACTTTCTTGTGGCAATTTGCGGACTGGTCCAGACTTCTTAATTATGTTGTTTATTTATACATATATTGTGACAAAAAAGCACCCGGCAATTGTAATTAATTTCTCCAGATAAATGATATTTAGACACAAATGTACTTTGCTAAATTGGTGGGACCTTCCTTAATTACTATGCCAAATACGAGCACGATCTGTCAACCAGTTTGTTAATTGCGGTCGGTAGTGTGTTGCGATTTTTACAATGAATAAAAATATCGAACAAAGAATTTGTCTCAAATTTCATATTTCTAACCAAATTTCGTGTGCGAAGTCGTTTCGAATGTTGGAAAAAACTTACGGTGTTTCTCAGTTTTATGAAGAACACAAGCCTACGCGTGGTGCAAAGCCTTCAAAAACGGTCGAGAGATCGTTAAAGACATGCCTCGTTCTGAACGACCTTCGACCTCTTCAACTGAGGAAAATATTTAACAAAGTGAATGACATAGTGGTTAAGAATCGTCAGGTAATACGCTCTGGCTCGACTCGTCCCGATAAATCTAAACTTTTTCACAAAAGGTACCGTAAACAGATTTCTGTGGGCATGCTTGACCGTGCAAATTTCAATCCTGCATTCATGAAGATAACTGCCGATTGGACATGCGTTTATGAGTTTTATATGCAAAGAAGTCAACAATCGTCGTAATGGAGGGGAAAACGAGCCGAAAAAAAAACGCCAAAGCCGCTCAAAAATCAAGGTGATTATTATTATTTTTTTCAATATTCGTGGTTTGGCGCATCATGAATTTGTGCCAGAGGGCCAGACGGTCAATACATAATTCCATTTAGCCATATTGAGAATATCCGACAATAATTCCCGAAATTGTGGAAGAACAATTCATGGATTTTACACTATAATAATGCACCATCGCATAGAGTCACCGAATTTAAAGCCACAAACGCAATGAATACCATCGAACAACCACGGTATTCACCAGCTTTTGCTCCGTGTGATTTTTTCTTACTGACTCCATTCCGTGGAACCCGTTTTCAGTCAATCGTAGAGATAAAACAAAATTCACTGAAAGAGCTGAATTCTGTCCCGAAAAGTGCTTATGAAAAGTGTTTCGAGGACTGGAAAACACGTTGGCATAAGTGCTTACATCTGGTGGAGATTACTTTGAGGGTGACAAGAAAAATATTGATGAATAATTAAATGTTTTGCGTTTTATTTACAACTTCTGGGTACTTTTTTGTCATTCTTTATCTAGCTTCAATTCCATAACGCTCATTGCACTGAAGGTCTAAACAAAATTTAAACTCAAATATAGATCGTTAGAGAAGACCTGTTCAATAAGAAACCAACCCCTCGTGGGTCCTATTCCATCACTCCATTTGACTTTACAACTCTGATAATAGTTAAAGCATTAATAAGGATATCAAAGAAACATTGCGTACATATGTATAGTACGCTAATATGCTGTAGCTTTGTTCCTCCAAAATTAGTATCAAGTGGTTGAAAAACATCGTGTTGCCGTCTATTATGGATCGACTTGTTTCAGATATTAAGCGTGTCAATGCTAGATCTGAGTCTTTTTAAGGAAAACATTGAGCAGAGGATGCTACACAACATAGCTGAGGAGCCTAAATTCATCAAACGCTTCATTACTGGTGACGAGATGTAGGTTTCTAAATATATCGTCGATACTGTCCAACTAACTATCTAGTGAATGGCGCTCCAAAAATAGTTTTAAACCCATCCCAGCCGAGACTTTCGAGGTGTATTCAAAAAATAACGGCAATCTGAAAGTTAAAATTTCGCTGGTTTTGAAGATCTGCAATTGTCAAAATTATCGTGCCTTTTGAAAATACCCCATATAAAAGGTGTAATGTCTAAACAATTTTTTAGCAGCTTTTGCCATATATTTATTCAGGAACCTCTTTTGAAAGCGATAACAAAGATTTGTATTAAGTTACATACATATATGAAAAAGTATTTTATTTTGTCAGTCCGGGTCAAATTTGATCATAGTGAAATAAGATTTATTTCCGATTGTGTTTTTTAAGTGAAAACCAAGATTTGTATTAAAATATATGAAAATTTTTGTCATTCCGGGTCAAATTTGATCACAAGGAAATAAGCTTTATTTTCGAGTCATTTTTGAAAGCAAGCACAGATTTGTATGAAATTATATGAAAATGCAGTTATTGTCAGTCCGGTTCAAATTTGATCACAAGAAAATACGCTTAATTTCCGGTGCAAGCTTAATAAAAAAGCTTGAAACTCAAAAAAAGAAAAAAAAATTAAACTATGTTGTGTTATATTTATATCTCAAATTAGGCATACAATTTTTTTTTTAATTTTTTTGTTTTTTTGTTCACGAAAAAATAACGCTTTCCATATTCTTCATTGAACGTCTTTGAAGTTCAAAGTTTGAACACGCTGCCTAAAACACAATTTAAAGCAATTAAGCGAAAAAGCACAAAATGTCTTAAATTAATGTAATATGTTTGTACACAATGCCAGCTGATCGATTTGCGGCTCCAATTTGCATACACATACATTTACACGAATACATTAATTAAGTATGTACCATATGTGTACATAACATGTACCTATTTATCGCTTCAAGTCGCTAATTGTTAGAAAATAATTATTTTGTGACAACACGCACTTTTCACTATTTTAATTATTATTTTCTATTACTTGGTATGACCATAATTTTTCTATTTTTTGTTATTGTTTTTTGCTCTTGCATTTCCATTAACTAATATGCAATTGTTATATTCTCTACGCCTTACATATGCACAAAACCTACATACGTACACTTATGTATATGAAAACACAAAACCCGCTCGATACACGATAATTGAAATCCAACAAACTCGCTTGCGAATACGACTGACGTACGACCGTAGAGTTGAAAGCGTCCAAGCAAACTGAACGGCAGCGTAACCGGCATCGCCAGTCGAACTGTGAATCGACCAAACGCAACAACGAGGCAGCCGCATTCTTCGGCGGCACAGACGGTGCAGCGAATGCCTTCGAGACGGCAATCGGTGAGCTTAGCGCCGACGATAATGACGATGATAATTATTATGATGATGATGGATTTGAGAACGACGACGATGCCAACGACGGCAACGATGATATCGATGAAGATGACGATAATGCCGATGGTGTTGACGATGGCGATATTGTGGATGATGACCAAGTCAGAGACGCGCCGACCGACCCCAGCGAGGCAACCGAACGTAGCGAGCCCAATGAGGACAGCGATGCGGTGCGCTACTTCCGCGATGGCTATGCCGGCAAGAATAAGAACAAGAGCGGCAACATAAATACCAACAACAACAATAGCGGTAGCAACATTAAAATGAATGGCAGCAAAATTGTTGTGTTTGATTGCTTCCAGTTGGACGAGAACGGCGATGGCGAAAGTGCTGGTGACGGCGACGCTGACGCCGTTGGCGACGGAAACCGAGACGACGGTGACGATGTTGCCAGTGAGAGCGGTTCGGATTTCGCGAGTTTTGAGGGCAATTCGAGCAGTTTTGATGTTGTGATTGCTATGAAGCCGGACAAGAATAAGGTGAACGAGCAGCAACAACAACAACAATTGCAACAACAGCAACTACAACAAAAACTACTCAACAGCAAGAAAGAGCAGCAACAACACAATAGCGAGCAGCAGCAGTTGGTAAAACTTGAACAACAGCAACGACAACAACAACAAATGCATTACAAGCCGCTGATGTTGAGCAAACAGCAGCAACAAAAACAATTGCTGCAACTGCAAATGCGGCAACAACAACCGCAGCGTCAGCAACAGAAAGCGTTGCGTGAACGCACCGAAAACTACGATACACACATACAACAACAACAACAATTGCTGCTGCAACAAGTATATGAGGAACAAAAGCTGCACAGCCAACAACAACTTGCCAAGCGCGATGAGCGGCGCTGTGAGCCGCAGACGATTAGCCACAAAGTTTCAGCCGAGCAAATTCTCAAACAATCAAGCAATTTACAAAAACAACTGCAACAACAACTGGAGGAACATCAGCGCTGCATTATCGAACAACAGCAACAACAGCAGTTGCATCAACAACAGTTGCAGCAGCAGAAAATACTCGATCGCAAGGATGAACTGAAGCTGCAGGAAAAACAGAAACAACACCAACAACAACAACAACCGAAACAACCCAGCTTACCGCCACCAAAACCGCTGACGCGCAAGCAATTGCAAGCACAAGTGCAACAACAAGCGCGCAGCACATTTTCTTCGCGTCACACTTCACGCGCCAGCACCTCACGGCTGCCGTCTTCGCGCGTCTCACCGCTGCGCACCACAAGTCGCGGCATTCTATCCACGCGCGCCAAGAGTCTCTCCAGCTGCCGCGCCGACATGCATGCCGAGAAGTCTAAATTGCTAAAGAAACGCCGCAACCCACTGAACTCTCCACCACCAGCTCCCTCTGTCACGCCTACAAATTCGGCACGTACACCGCGCAGCACACGTGTCAGCACCGTCAGCTCAGCCAGTGCGGCGTGTAATGCGCAGAAAGTGCGTGCCACAGCGCAGCAAGCACTTAAACCCTCACACACCACACCGAATATGGGCTTCTACCAGGCTGACGACGTTGGCGCTGGTGGTGATACGCATACGCCAGGTGCGAGACTATTACACGCGCAGTCGCAAATGCGGCAAATGTGCTCGATGCTCAAGTCTGAGTTCGTCGATATGATGATACCGCTCGCAAGCGATGGCGATGGCAACGCCGGCAAGGCTACAACGGCAAAGGCGCCGGAACCTAGTTCAGTCAAATCCAACGAAAAGTTGCAGTCGAAGCAGGCAGAAAATCTAGCTAATCACGATCTAATTGAGGCGCTTACCAACTGTCTTTTCAAGTACAACGAAGCATTGAAAGATAACGGCAAGAATGTCGCCAGTCCAAGCGTCGCCACACCCAGAGCTGATGGCAGAGAATCGAAGAATGTTTGTCCTGCAAGGTGAGTAAAAATCATTTCTAAAACTTACTTTAATTTACTGTATTAGGCAGCTTAATTCGCCTTTGAATATTTTAAACTTACCATCGGGGTTATCGTGGCGTCATAACAGTAATATACGGAATAAAATGGGGTTTGATAGGATGCTCTGGGGCTCTCTGGTTCAAAACGCTATGTTTCCGATATAAATATATAGTATACATTTCTTCAAGGAGATACAGTAACTTCAAAATTTCATTGCTTTAATTTTCAAAAAAAAAAAAAACAACATTTCTTGCTCCGAGTGTTCCTAAAAGTGTTTACTCACATAACGATCAATATTTTTTCCTTTGATGAACTATAGTACTTTGACAGTAATTCGCCTTTCTTTTTCTTCTTTGATAGGTAGGTTTCCGTTTTCTATTAAAGCGAGATAATAGTTATAATACTGCACTTTTTGTGAAGGGCTTCAAGTGTCTATTTGTCTCAAGTATCATCGAGTCCCAGATCTATTGAGTATGTGGTCGAATATCTAAAACTTAAATCGTCCAGCCTTTTTAATAGCATCGACTTTTTAGGCAAACGACACCGCACTTGACAAAGAAAATAAATATTTATCTTTTCGATTAATCAAAGATGAACTAAATAATCTTCAAAATTGTGTGAAAATCTCAAGAAGTGTGCCGGTATTAAAAATAGAATAGCGGAGAGGCCACGAAAACTCTATAAAAAAAGTTGAAGAAATACTCTCGCCGTTTTGAAATATTTTTAATATCGAGAATCATATAATTATATTGTATATTTATTTGGTAGATAGGTCTTTCTATGTGATCTTACTAATGACAATAATGTTTCCCTACAATTGGAGATTGCTATTTCATTTTCTGACTCATTTATTGTTAATAACCGTAAAGCATCTACATAAATGTCTATATGTATGTACATAGAGTTGACATCTGCCCTTAGTTACCTTTGAAGCAAAGCTAATTATTTCCAGAGCGTTTACATAAATTTTGTATAGTAACGGGTTTTACAATAACAGCGCTACAAAAGTTTGTAGGTCAAGATCTTTTCCCAAAATTCGCCAAAATGACGTCACAAAGATGACCAACGCTTGAAAATAAAATTGTTCCACTAGACGCTCAATTGTTAATCTTACAGGATGATTAGGACGACCATAAATTGAACGTAGCGCTCTTAAAGTTTAGACCACTGACTACGGATACGGTAGCAAATTTTAATAAGTGAGATTCGTTGTTGCATCGTATATATTTTCATGATGAAATGACAAAATGACTTGGAAAACAAAGTTTCGAGCGAGACGTGTTTAAAGTTTTTAATGACTTAGCTGCGATCAAGTGCACAATTTTTCAAGGCTGTATCTCCGAAAGTCAAAGTCTCTCTAACTCGAAGTTTTTTTGTGGAATAGGGCGATTCGAGTTAAGGAAATTCAACTGTATTTCAATTAAGAAAAAACTGTAATATTAAAGTATTTTTCACAATGTTTGGGAGAAAAATTTCTTTCCAATTTTTTTTGAAAATTAAAAAAAATGTTAGAAAAGTTTTTGGAAAAAACTTAAAAAAATAAAAACACTTTTGAAAAAAATTATGTAAAATTATTAATGCATATACTTTTGTTTTTTCAAAATGCCTATGCATTAAAAATTTAATTGGATTTGCAAAGCACATTTTATTTTTTTTCTAAGGATTTAACTTTTCCATTAATATTTCATTGCTCTATAAATATTGAACTCAAGAAGATCCAAATATAAGTATCTATAAAATCGTTATTAAATTAAAATTTCAGACTTAAAAAAAATATTAAAA
>NW_017537413.1:0-1000 GCF_001853355.1 Bactrocera latifrons
TTCTTCTTTCCATTTCAGTGCTTCACAATATCTGCATTTTTTTTCCATTCTCTCAATGATAACCAATCAGTGATTACCACAGTCGATCAAAGGGTCATACTCAAAAGCGGCACCATTAAATGCCTTCCACGTACTCATTTAAAGCGTACGCCTTCTTTCTGCCTGCCGTTCAGCATTTAAAAGACATCGTCTTTGTGAATCTTCCTCACTCTCTGCCGCAATCAATTGCGCGTGACGTTCGGTATCTAAAACTCGACGTGTCTGAGTCTGTTCCACTGTCTCAGAAGCTCTTTGAAATGCGTGGCGTTCAGCATCTAGGGTCTGAAGGAGCTGAGTCTGCGTAAACGTCTCAAAGGCCCTTTGAGATACGTGGCGCTGAGAATCTAACATCTGACGCGTCTGAGTCTGCTCTTCAGATTCATTGCTTCTAGCAACTTTTGCAGTTCGAGCTCTGCTAGTACTACGACTTAGATTGGATTTACGTTTGCGTGGCATATCGATATATCTAAATCAATCAATAGCGTATTGAAATTTTAATATGGTGTTTATAAGATCAATATCTATCGCGGSGACTACGATCAAATTTTAATTTTAAGAACTTCGATTTTTTTCGATCTAAAACTGGTCCAAAAATAGYTGTTTTCAGAATCTGAACTTCAAAAGCGCGAAATTTTTTTAATTTTCAATTTTAGTTTTTGGTTGCAGTACCAACGATAGCTGCACTCCTACTGATTAATAATTTATTTTGTTTTTTGTATAAGTGTATAAATACTCTGTAAACWTTTTAAATTAATTGTTCTTTTTTTAAACCTTAAAAAAAAATTCAGAAAACACCCTTAATTTGAGCGTTCTAGACCACCGGGACCCTTTAAAATGCATTGTCATGCAAAACAATAGCATTCAACAAACAATAACAAAAGCATTACTAAGGATAAAATGTTTACATATGATAACCAATGGGTTCTTAGAATACATTTTAGCAACTGTTTGTAAATGTACT
>NW_017537413.1:2280-6558 GCF_001853355.1 Bactrocera latifrons
ACATAATCTGTAAACAAGGGTCTGGGTTGGTCAAGGTTGGTTATTTTGTCATACCGCATTTTGTTGTTGTTTACTTAATCACATAACCACATAACCCGATGACCACCTTATCGTGAACAGCCTAATAATGAACAATACGCCTTTACACAGCGACTGAATCCGTGGCCAAACATTGGACAGTTATAGCATTGCGTTAGTTGATTACTATTTCGCTTTTGGTATTCCCATTTTACTCTCACGTAATTTGTAACAGCATGATTTTTTCTGAGAATATTCAGAGATGTAGGTAGACTTGTTGGTAAAATATACTACGTATAAAATTAATATGGAGTTATTAGATATCATTCTTTGAACAAGCTTTACATCCAAGCACTGTAGTTCCATAGCAATGAGTTCGTTTTTAAGGACTGTAGTGGCCATAACATCGAGCCCCAGGAGAATTGCTTTATATGGTTTCTCGTTCTTGTTGGCATATGAGAAGTGTTCAAATTTATCTTGCATGTAATGACAGGCCGCCTCATAGTCTGATTTTACCAAACAATAGAGCTTTATTCCAATCGATATTTTTTTTTTATAGAGTATTTTGTGTAATTTATTTATTTGCAAATATTATGCAAAACCACTGTAACCTTAAGTACTGTAATGGGCTGGACGTATGTTTTGTTATTTACGATTGATTTGTTCACATTCTACATCCCTTTTTTCAACATTCGCTGTATCGTCGAGAGTTTGTAGAGGCGAAAAGAAGTTTTGGCCAATGCGCTGACCAGTATTAGTTTTTAGTACTTTCTTATGCACACGCGGCGACATAACGGTGCCGCTTATACTCTTTGGTCTCTTTATTTTGATTTTTTTTTTTTTGTCTTTATTCTTTTAAGGAAATTACTTTGCTTGTTGTCCGATTAAGTGATGATACACGCGCGTTTTGCTTGAGTGCTCACAGCCGACTATCACCCATATTGATTTCACTCATTACTTTTGTGAAGCAACTTTCAACGGATTTCTTAACTTCAACTTCTGCTACATCTTCGTTGGAGCATAGCTTTGTACTATAGTCATTTTTCTAGCTCTTGTGCGCAGCCTCACTGAGATGATTATATCCGAGTGAGCTTTCCATTCTATAAGCGACGCAGATGATGGCTTAGAAAGACCGTTCCCATGACAGTCGGATCTACGGAAACCGGAACGGACCCGGATTTTTATCCGGCCAAGGACTGTCAACTCGGCAGAACTCTGCCGTTACAACAACAACAACAACATGGCTTAGAAAGAAGAAATCCGACGCCATTCTCTCTTATTTGAGTGGGTTTGTTTCCAGAGAAAATTAAGTTTTCGCCAGAAGTTGTAGTAACTTCGCCCGAGTCAGCCCATCCAACCTCGCACAGGCCAAGAATAATGAGTTTGTAGCGATTATATTCTTTACAAAGTAGTTTAATTGGTTCTAACAATGAACGTACACTCCAGGTTCCTATTAGTAATTCATTTTTCATGCTGAAGGGCGTCATCAATTTATCGTGCTATGTTTACTTCGGTTTCTGTAATCATAGGGTTTAAGATGAGTAGGTGATTAGCCTTCTGGACCCAAGCCTAGTCCTGGGGCAGCCGGTTTCTCTTCTAGGCATGCAATGGCGTAGGAGTTTCCTCCTTGTAGGTGCTACGATTATACCACCTTTATTCGGTCGCCGGAGTCTCGTTCGTGCTTTGTTTACTTCGGTTTCGGTAATCATAGGGTTTAAGATGAGTAGGTGATTAGCCTYCTGGACCCAAGCGTACTCCTGGGGCTGCCGGTTTCTCTTCTAGGCATGCAATGGCGTAGGAGTTTCCTCCTCGTAGGTGCTACGATTATACCACCTTTATTCGGTCGCCAGAGCCTCGTTCATAGTGAGCAGAAGGTACCGCTCGAAGGTGAGGTTGACGTTTGAGAGGGATAGGCTATATGTTTGCATCACCAATCCCATTTGTCCCCTGGTGTCGCCATCTATAAGTCGAMTGGTGCGTCAGAATCTACTATCTTTATCGATTGTCCAGTGAGAATTTATGATAATTCATAGATTCGAAGTGAAATTATTGCGTTTTAGGTATCAGTGTATTTCTGATATCGGTGCAAAAATTATTTTTTTAAAATTGAAAACACTTTTATCGAAACGTGGTGAAAAAAGTGTATAGTGATGATTGCCTGTCCCGCAGCAGAGTGCACGAGTGGTTTCAACGTTTTGAAAGTGGTCGTGAGGACCTAAAAGTCGACGAACATGTGGGCGAATCAAAATCCGTGATCACCGGAGATTCCATCGAAACTGTGAGTGAATTCATCAAAAATCAGCCGAAATCATCATTGAAATTCATAGAAATGGAATTAAACATCCCCGAAACATTGATTGATCGCATTTTGACGGAACATTTGGACTTGATTCTAACTGTACTAACATTCCTTGCTAGTTCGCCTCTAATATTAGGATAACTGTTGTATCGTTCCATATTAGCTTGTTTACTTATATATATTTATATATATAAAAAATGTATATGTATAACAAGGAATGTTAGTACAGTTACAATTAGGATAAGTAGTAAGTAAACTAATAAGAAATGTAAAGTTAATTAGTCTTAAGATTCACCTGACTAAAGCAAGAACGAACAGCTTAAGCTTTTCAATTAAATATAATACATTTCTGGCGCAGTCGATGGAACTTTGTCTTAAGACAAAGCGAACCTAAGCTTAATTTAAACATTACTTAGTCTATTTTCCATACTGAAGTTGGAATACCTTTCATAAATAAAAGAATTTTTATAAAAGACATATATCTTTTTTCGGCAATTCGACGTTTCGAAATGTTTTAAACCTCGTGGCGACTTACAAACCGGATTATATACTCGAATTATAGAGTATAAAAATAGTGAAAATTGCATAAACTGTAACAAAATTTCGRTTATTGTGGTGTATAAAAATTGACATAAATTTGGTTAAACCAAATTGTGGTATATAAAAATTAATAAAAATTTGGTTAAACTATTTGCATATACTTAGTGCGTTTAAGAAAATAACATTCAAAATTGAAAAGAAAAATTTAATTAATTAAATAATCGGAAAAATAACTTATGAATAGTCGACAAAAGCAATTCGACAAAAACCGGGACATCATGGATTCAGAGGAGCTTGCCCAAATAATAAAAAGACAAGAGGAGGTAATTAATAACATGCAGCTGCAACAGATACAGTTGCAGCACCAAATGCAACAACAACAAGAGCAGCTACGTAACCAGCTGTCGCAGCAGCTCGTCCTTAGTGACGACAAAGTCATAAGTCACTTTCGTCATTTAAAGCCATTCAGCGGATCAAAGGGTGATAATTTACCCGCCTTCATCAACGCCGTCGAAAGAGGTTTTTACTTATGTAACAAYAAGTCCCATTTGGAGGAGTTTGTTACACAAATCGTGGTAAACGAAAAATTAATCGGCGAAGCAGGAAGATGCATCCAACAACTGACAAGCAACAGCAACTGGACGGAGGTAAAGCAGCGTTTGAAACAGAGGTRCCAACCGGAGGAAACCTACTCGCAAATCTTCAATCGATGCAGAAATATTAAGGTTWGTAATTTAAGAGAACTTTTTCATTTCTTTTTGGAATCTAGTTATAAGCTTAATGAGCTATACGAATTTKATGAGGCAAAACCCTCAATATATTTGCCTACAAATGTAAATAGGGTTCTTGGGGATATTTTAATGGAAAAAATTGACGGAAGTTATCGTACTCATTTGAACGAAAGTGGTACCTTACTCGAAATGTATAATAGCTTTTCAAAATATAGGTTATTGGACGAGAAAAGAGCTATTTCATAGAATCATAGGAAAATATGTAATCAAAAAACGTTCGACACTCTTAAATCAAACAATATTAAAGGGAGAAATAATCAATGTAATCAAACCAATAATAATAGCTATAGTAGCTATAACCAGCAGAACTCAGTACAGTGTAGACGCTAACCGAACCAAACTATTAGAGAACAAAGTATTACGAGTACTTTCTAATTACAATAATAGATGCACTAATTATCAAACCAAATCTAATTCACACATGAGTGTTGATAGTCAAAGTGCTAGACCTAGTCGGACCGTGTCGAGTTATCAGCCGATGGAGGTAGGTAATGTAAAGGAGGATGTAAATTTTACCAAAATGCCTCMACCTGCAAATTGCCCTTAATAACTTTAACTATTGGCGGTCATGAAATTACATGCCTCATTGATACAGGTTCAGATACAAGTTTAATTAAACCAAACATTTTC
>NW_017537413.1:10141-11268 GCF_001853355.1 Bactrocera latifrons
ACACTCATACTTACAGTGACGATAATGACAATAGAAGCCATAATGACAGTTAACGTTACATCAGACATACTTTATAAACAAAAACAAAAAACTCATTTATCACATAATTATTAATGGAAAACTTGAAAGCCATTACCTCAAAGAAATTAATTTTTTTTCTACTAGAAAATTCCTGCAAAAAGATAAAAAAAAAGAGGTCGAACAGTTTGCAATTGATTTTTATAAATTGAATTGAACTTAAAAACTGTCAAAACGCTGTATTATTGCAGAATTAAACTTAATAACTGGAGTACCAAAAAGAAACAAAAAATTGAATAGAAGTTGTAAGCCGAATTATCTCATAGTTGATAAATGTAAATACTTCACACTATATTTTTAAGAAAAATTTTAACTTAAGGAATTAAAATTAAGTAATAATTTGGTTTATTCTAACTTATATCTATATAGAATAAACACCAAAACTAAAATAGTAGCAATAGAAGCTAACTCTATATTGATTAAAGTAGTTATAAACGAACATTACCATTTATAGTAATAACTTTATACACTTTGTAAAATAAAAAATCTTAGATACCAAATATAATATGTAAAATAATAAAAACAATTCAATGAAACATTCCAAGTCAGAAGGAATACAAAAAAAATTTTAATTAAAAGTAAAAGAAATATGTTTAGGAAAGTCTATATTTATATTTTCTTCAATATAAAAGAACTAGAATAAATTTTCTTTCACAAACAACCATAACTATTGTAATTAAAAATAATCTTAAATTTTTCTATATAAAAAAACAAATTAAAATTGTTAACAAAATTATGTATGTACAAAAGAATTCATATACTGAATTAACTATGTAAACATACGAATAATCACTGAGATCGAGGAGAGTTTCAAATCAAAGGGTGGAGGAGTTATATTCCTATACTCTATTTATTTATTTATTTATTTATAAAACGTGAAACAATAATACAATTACTTTTCCACGAAAAAAGGAGCACTGGCTGCCAGGACCTTCGGCTCGCTGATGTAAATATAAAATGTATAGTTATTGCTTAATTAAGTCTTAGGTGTAAAGTTAATAAAATGTTCTGTAGCTAATAGAAGAGTTTTAAGAACAAAATAAATAATA
>NW_017537413.1:11308-24496 GCF_001853355.1 Bactrocera latifrons
AACATACGAATAAGCAATGAGATCCAGGAGAATCTCAAATCRAAGGGTGGAGGAGTTACATTCCTATACTCTAAACATCTAGTAATAATATATGTATATTTGTATGGTAAATGCTTAATATCGTACTAACATAKAATTGGGTTCCACATTAGGCTTAGCTGCGGAATAAGAGAGTGAACGTATTTCGGGTATGCTAACGCCAACTCAACTAAAAACATAAATATATAAAATACATATATATATATATATATAAATATATATAAGTAAACAAGCTAATATGGAACGATACAACAGTTATCCTAATATTAGAGGCTAACTAACAAAGAATGTTAGTACAGTTAGAATTAGGATAAGTAGTAAGTAAACTAATAAGAAATGTAAAGTTAGTTAGTCTTAAGATTCACCTGAATAAATCAAGAACGAGCAGCTTAAGCTTTTCAATTAAATATAATACATTTCTCGCGATCGCTCAACGGAAAAACAATAATACTCACGCTTGCAAGTGCTTATACAGAAGTATATACTGGACATACTAGGGTACCAAAAATTATTACATACTTTCAAAAAAACACATTCGCAAGAAATTAAACGGTTCTGTAGAGCAAGTACTAAAATTTATATTTACATAAATAAACAAATAAATAAAATATTGCGAACAATTTATTTTATATATTCAAAGTCCAAATTGGCACATTTTCGGCAATACCCCTATTTCTTAGGTAAGCAAAAACAAGCAGGATTGCGTACTGTGCCCAAAAAATAAGGTAATTCCAATAATTTAAACTGCGCGCGTCCAAGGATTTGGAGAATTATTTTTTTTTGGGTTGGTAGTACTGTCAGTCACATTTTTGTCAAATTTCATGTCAAAATATTCATTAGTGTTTTTTGTGAGTGTGAGTTTTTCGTTTTTTGCGATGTCGAAATTTGTTGAGCAAAGAATTTGCATTAAATAATCATTTCGTCAAAAACTCAACCCATATCGTTCCGCAACCACCTTATTCACCTGATCTGGCGCTGTGCGACTTCTGGCTGTTCACCAAGCTCAAGAGACCGCTCTGGGGACACCGTTTTTATACGAAGCGAAGACGGAACTGAAGGCCATCCCGGAAAGTGACTACAACCATTGTTTCGAAGATTGGAAAATCCGTTGGCATAATGTACTACATCTAGTGGGGATTACTTTGAAGAGGATGAAATTGTTTTGGAAGAATAAATAAAGTATTTTCAAAATAAATACAACGTCACCTTATTTTTTGGTAGTATGTACGAGTATGTACAAAGTGCAATGATCTCTTATGCGAGCACTCATTTGCAAGTACAAACCTGTAGGTATACCCTCTAAGGGACACAGAAACACTAAACAAATTGTTATTAAAATAAATATTGCAATTTTGAATAAAAATTAATTACTTTTTCGAGATTAGTTAACGGAATACGTTATTTAATTTAATCCGAAAAAACGACACAAGCTATTTGATTTAATCCGACAAAAAAGAACTATAAATTCTATTATATTATTGACAAAAGATTTCGCGATGAAATCACGAATTTGTTCAAATTCAATCAGTTTACACTGAGAGAAATTATTTCACTAATTGAACGTTCTAAATGAAAGTAGATTCTAAAGAATCTAAATCTTCTCCACTACTAAAAGTACCAAAAATGCATTCGGAAGAAAAAAGTCCATGTACGCCTGCAGAAGCTACAGGCTCAAAGCAAGGCTCCACAAAAGAAAAAGAGAGGAAAGACATTATATGAAATAAAAATCAATTCAAAATAATTCTGAATCGGCAATAGAGATCAAAAAAGAAATCTGGACAATTTTTGGATACATCTCCAAGCTTCTTATGACGCAATAGTAAAATCTGAAGACTCAGATCTACCAGAAAATTTCAAATCCTCGGCTTACGCCAAATATGAAAATTGCTTAGACCAATTTGAAGAAACGAAAGCAACGATTACTGATCGATTGAMATTAATTAAAGCAATTGCACCTACTTTATTTCCGCGAGTAGAGATGCCACAAGTACAAAGTTAAGTTTCGGCATCCACCTCAAGGTGAAATTTTTCATGGGGGTTATAAAAACTGGCCGTTCTCCCAATGCATGTTCACAGCCGTTTACATAAACCACCTAAAATTATCTAATGCACAAAAATTGTATCAAAAAAGGTCAAGCAGGCGTCATAGTAAAACAGTTCGTATTAAATGACGAAAATTTCAATATAACACTGTTTCCAACTGTTTGTCGATTTTATTAACCCAAGACATTCGCACAGACAATTGGGGCCCAATACTGGTAAATATATGCACAGCAGCAGTTATTATTGTGGAAATGTGATAATGGACCAGTTTCATACACTACTGAGTCTATATATTACACTGTTTCCAACTGTTTGTCGATTTTTTTTTATCCAAAACATTTTCACAAACAACTGGGACCCAATACTGGTATATATATGCACAGCAGCAGTTATTATTGTGGGAATGTGATATCGGACTAGTTTTCATACACAACTGAGTCCATATCCGCTATTACAAAACGCCAAATTCCATCTTTTATGGCAAAATTTTTCGACCCCGAATGATGGCTTTCGCCAATTATGATACAAGCCAAAATCCTGATACAAGAATTATGGCTAGATGGGACCGAGTGGGACGAGCAAGTAAAACCTCTTCTTCTTCTTCAGTTGATGTCATCGTTCAAGTCTCTGCACCATATTGCAGGACGGGAATTATGAGTGACTTATAGAGTTTGGTTTTTCTTCGTCGAGAGAGGACTTTACTTCTCAATTTTCTACTCAGTTCAAAGTAGCACATCTTGGCAAGAGTTATCCTGGCCTGGATTTCCAAGCTGACATTGTTAGTGGTGTCCAGTGAAAACACTAAGATAGACGAAATTATCTACGACTTAAAAGTATAACTGCGCCGACTGGTTGATTGATGAGAGGAGATATTTCGTCTTGCCCTCTTCCACTGCCAGACTTATTTGCTTTGCTTTCTTGTCCAGTCAGAAGCAAGCAGAACTAACGACGCGGTTTTTGAGATTCTTGTAAAAGATTGTACTCGCTCGATTAGTTTCTGCTGCTCGAATTATTTTTTCCAGCATCAGATTGAAGAAGTCGCATGATATGGAGAAGCCTTGTCTGAAACCGCGTTTGGTATCGAACAGCTCGGAGAGGTCCCTCCCGATCCTGACGGAACTTTTGGTGTTGCTCAATATCAGTTTACACAGCCGTTTTGCAGGGATACCAAATTCAGACATCGCGGCGTAAAGGCAGATCCTTTTCGTGCTGTCGACAGCAGCTTTGAAATTGACGAAGAGGTGGTGAGTGTCGATTGTCCTTTCACGGCTCTTTTCCAAGATTTGGCGCATGGTGAATATCTGGTCGGTTGTTGATTTTCCAGGTCTAAATCCACAATGATAAGGTAAAATCAGTTAGTTGACGGTGGGATTTTATCTTCCTTATCTTTGAGGAGGCTTATTCCACGGTACTTGGCGTAGATTGTGGGGTCTCCCTTTTTGTGTATTGGACGAAGCACACTTAAATTCCAATCAATAGGCATGCTTTCGTACGACCATATTTTACAAAGAAGCTGATGCATGCTCCCTATCAGTTCTTCACCGTCGTGTTTGAATAGCTTTGCCAGCAATCCATCGGCCCCGCTGATTTGCTGTTCTTCACTCGAGTAACTGCTTTTCGAACTTCTTCACGGTCGGGCAATGGAACGTTTGCTCCATCATCATCGATTGGGGAATCGCGTTCGTCTTCTCTTGTCGTTGTACGTTCACTGCCATTCAGTAGGCTGGAGAAATGTTCCCTCCATAATTTAAGTATGCTCTGGGCATCGTTGACTAGATCACCTTTGGGGGTTCTGCAAGAGTATGCTCCGGTCGTGAAACCTTCTGTAAGCTGTCGCATTTTTTCGTAGAATTTTCAACATTACCCCTGTCGTCCAGTTTCTTCTTCTGCAAATGCGTCGCGCTTCCCTCTTCATATCTCGGTATCTATCCCATCTCACACCTGTTGTGGTCGATCGTAAAGTTGCGAGGTAGGCAGCCTGTTTTCCCTCCGCTACAACACGGCCCTCCTCGTCGTACCTACTGTTCATTTGCATTTTCCGAAAATCAATTGCTTCGGTTGCAACTGTTCGTAAGGAGCTTGAAATGCCGTCCCACAGTTCCCTTATACCAAGATGTTGACGAGTGCTCTCAGAGAGCAGGAGTGCAAGCTTCTCGATGTCGAACCTTCCTTGTATTCGTTGACGTGCGTAGTGGTCCGAGTCGATCTTAGGACCACGGGGCGCACGCACATCTAAAACATTCGTCTGTCCCAACATGATCGATCTGGTTGGTGGTTTTTCGATCCGGAGACAGCGAGGTGGCTGGATAAATTTTCTTATGCAGGAATCTAGTACTACAAAAAAATCATATTTCTGGTCCCGGCGAAGTCGATCAGCCTCAACACATTTGAGAAAGTATTGCCAAAGATTCCTTCTTTCCCCACCCTGACGTTAAAGTTGCCAAGCACGATTTTGATATCGCAACTCTCATAGGTGCATTTCAAGCGCTCGTAGAAGGCATCTTGGCGTGGGCGCAAATCAGCGATATGTTGAAGAACAATGTAAAGTTTGCGGATTGTGGCTAGACGTTTATCTATCGGAGTGAATGACAGTACTCGGCGGCGGAGTCTCTCTCCGATCACGAATCTCACACCAAATTTGCTCTTCTTCAATGACCTCCTCGTCTCATTCCTTGTCCCGTCGATCGCATTTCTTGGACGGCGGTGATATTAGCCTTCAMTCTACCGTAGACATCCATCAGCGAAGCCGCGGCAACTTCCCAATTAAGGGACCGGATATTCCAAATGCAAGTCATAGTTCTTAATTCGTTTCCCATGGTCGGCATCAAAAGGGGGTCACTCATTCAAAGCTTGTATCTCTTTTTCATTGGGTGCGATGTTTCTCACTTCAGCTCGCCTTCAAACTTGGTCAAAGACTGGAAGTCGTAAGCTGCTTCAGCCATAAGTAAAGGAAGAAAAGTGAATGGCGATCAGAGAACTTTCCTCACTTGCGTGAACTTCTACACATGACTCTCTCCTCAGCAAAACCACTACGTTTAGAAAAGTTGTCCCAGCTCCCACAATAGGTAAATTACAGAGCACGGCTTCTGTGAGGCCTCTAAAAAGTCATATTGCGCCACGTTCGCACACAAAACGACTATGCGACCACAAGCCACTTAATAGTTGCCAAAGCAAAAATAGCTTCTCTAAAACGATTAATTATATACCACGACTAGAACTCTGTGGTGTACTACTACTTGCCAAACTAGCATCCATAGTGCAAACACATCTGAATATRACAAAATATAAATTATATCTCTGGTCTGTTTCCAAGACTGTATTAGCCTGGTTGGAAAAACTTCCACATGTATGTAAGACGTATATTTAGAATCGAACGTCTCAAGTCATTGACCTAGTGGTATCAGCCACTGTGGCGGCACATATCCAGTGCTGACAATTCTGCCGAGTATAAGAGTGTGTAATCCTCAGCACTTTGCCACCACTCTTTGGTGGAATGGCCTCCGTAAGTTAACAAAGTCTCCCGATTCTTGCCCACGATCGCCCGAGCACTCAGGGCAATCGCTCACATGTTCATTTTCATTGGCGATTACTCCCAAGGTGATATATTGACGCACCTAGACCTAGAAAAGGCAAATGTCGCTCCCATTACTTATACTCAATCGCATTACTTCAGCGGCGAAATGTCACTACTAAGACAAATTGTTAAAAATAGCTCACTCTGAGTACTAAATCCATTTTTAGTGCTAATGGTCAGCTTGCCAACTCAAGCCTGACATATAACGAACGCCATCCTCTAAAAATACCAGAKAAGTCTCGACTTGCCAAAGAGGAACTCCTCCTGTTTAAAAAATATATAGGATTATAGGTACCGCAAACGCTTAGTTTACGAGATATTCGACCTTAAAGTTCAAAAATTCGCAAAATTCGAACATCTCAAGCTATTTCACCACATTAAACACACTTTATTCACATTTTTCATTTCAAATTAATTAAATTACAGTATAAACTTTTAAATAGATCCACATTTTCATTTGAATCTCATTTGTTTACCAAAAATTACGACGAAATGGAGCGCTGCCATGTGATGATAAAGCAATTCGCTGAAATTCCTCTTTTTCGCAAAACTTCCTCTATCCATGCATATGGATATTTTCTTTTTTAAATTTATTAAGCTAATAAGTAATATTATAAAATAATATTACGTAATAAAGTGTAAAGTATACAGTACAGTACAAAAACTCAAATTTTAAATATAATAATATTATATATATATCGTCACCTAAAATACAGTAATATACGTAATATATAAGTATAATAATATAAGTAGTAATACATAATAAAGTGTAAAGCACACAGTATGGAACGAAAACTCAAATTTTGTTTCAATATGAGTGAATGATAACCAGGAAATATAACTACTTTATAATAAAAACTCAATATATACTTTTTGTAACGCAGAAAAAAGTACTTCGCGAAAGTACTTCAGTCACCCCGAGTATTCGTTCGGCCTGGGTTATATTTTTAGAGCGCKGCCGAAAGTGGCCAACGCACAGAGGAGTGCTACGCGAAAGTACTTCAGTCAGCCCGGGTATTCGGTTGGCCAGGGTTATTTTTTAGAGCGCGCCCAAAGGTCGCCAACGCAGAAAGGAGTAATACGCTGTAGTACTTCAGTCACCCCGCGTATTCGTTCGGCCAGGGTTATATTTTTAGAGCGCGGCCGAAAGTCACCAACGTACAAAGGATTGCTACGCGAAAGTACTTCAGTACCCAGGTATTTGCTCGGCCAGGGTTACTTTTTTAGAACGCAGCCGAAGACCGCCAACGCAGAAGGAAAGGACAGTGTAAAGTTGTAATATGTATTTAAAATTTTATATAACAATCATATAAATATTATAATATTATCACACGATTTTACTTATCTGTGTTTGTTAAATATATATCACATATTATTCATATATGTATGTATATGGAAAAGTGTTCACATATTCAATTTTAGCTTGAAAAATCTTCTTTATAGTTTTTTTGCAGTTAATAAAGAAAAAAGAGTCACTCGAAAGTACCAACAAAGAAAACGCTGTGAAACGCCGAGAAATCGTTCACTTTTGGTTTTTAAGGTGTGGCAAAGCTGGTTTTCCTCGTAAATATAAACACTCTAAACTTTTCAGCCATAAATGTGATAGGTGATTTTTAAATTTCCTAATTTAGCTGAAAAATTAAAAAATAAATGTGAAATGTGAGCTTATTTTAGCGCTTAGAGTGTATATTTAAATATACAGAGTAAAAAACGTGAAAAGTTTAGTGAAAAATAGAGAACCCCATGTGTCCTTAGTGCAAATTTTTGAACTATTAAACGTGAATATTTTAAAAAATATTAGTTATTTTTAGATATTCCTCTTCTGGAGAAGCTCCCCTATCCCCRCATACCCCATTTATACGGAAATTCGGTGTTTTCGCCTCCGCCAACGTAATCGGAATCGTACCGCAAAGAGTTCTAAATTTCCCGACTTAAACCTCAAATAAAAAAGTGTACTTTCATTGTGAAAGACCTCCACTATGCATAAACAGAAGATGGGTATGCAGATTATGGCAGCATTTTCACCGGAACGTTGCAACTTTGCTCTGCCCTTCATTATCACAGATGTCGATTTTGCTGGGCCTTTTCAGATAAAGGCGTCCATGCTGAGGAGGCAGTTTGTTTATCGTTGAGCATATTTAAAAAAATATTCTGAATTTGAATCATATTTAAAATATAAAAACGTAAACTTAAATTGTCTGAATTCGAACCATCTTTAAAATATGAAAACCTAAATTAAATTGTCTAGAACCGAAGCCGAGCGTTTTTATTAAAAAAAAAATTTGAAAAAAAAATCGTAAGTGTCATTAGGGTCAAGTGAAGTGAGCACCGACTCAAACATGAAGTAAAATTTAATTTTGTTATTTTTTTACGAATATTGTCTGCCCTGGGGTGTAAGTTTTAATTTCTTCGCGGTCCTTGTTATGGTTTTCTAAATCAGTTGCTTGTTTTTGTTTTAGTTTTTTTACGTTATTCTGTCAGCTTTTATATTCTGGTCACGTTTCTGCCGAAAAATATGTCTAGTGGGCGTTTTTTGTTACGGAATTTATTGAGTAATTGTACTCGTAGACTCGTATATATCAGCTGTCTTCACTATGAAAGTAATTGCAGAGAACGTCATTTATAAAGAAGGTTCATGGTGTGCGAATTGTTGAATGGTTCTTCTTTTTGGAGGGTTACTCGTTTCTATTAGAGGATTTCACCACAAAAATATTATTAGCGGATTTCACCAATATTTAACATGAGAGGGTCGAAAATAAGCATTTTCAGTGTTAAATAAGAAAGATTTAAATGTTTAGATTGTTTATATATTTGAATAATTTGTTGCCCTTAATTTGGAAACAAAAGTATTAACCACTTTAACATTTGTTTTTAAAAATGCTGACGTTTAATATGTAAAATCTTTTAATGTAACTTAATGGGTTTACAATCATTTAATGAACTTAAATTTATAAAAGAAAGTAATAAATTATATTTTAACGATGAAAGTATGTAGGTGTAGGGAGCGGGTAAGTTGCATGGCACCAAAGGCATTTAGAATCATATAAAATATTTCTCGGCATATTTGGTTTTGCGCTATAGTCTTGCGTGATGTTAATTCGTAGCTGGCTCCATGGATAATATGATACGAGACTTTAGCATTGGCTCTCTTTTTCTCTCAAATGCGTTCCCTGATTATTTGACAGCGATGGAGATCAGGGAATTTCTGGCAGTTGATTTCAGAAAATCCGGGATGCCAGAAGTAAACCGCTATAATTACCTGACAAAATTAGTGTGAAATGAAATTTCATTGAACTGTGCGAATATATTTTGGCAAAATATATGTTAATGTAAATTAATTAATGATTTTGCATTTTTGCATTTATATATGTATACATTTTCAAAGTGTTTAATTTAATGATTTGTATAATTTATTAAATACCCAATCTAATATTTTTCAGCAGTGGCATCATTGGCAAATTTTATAAAAAATGCGAGTTTCAGCTCTCTCTCGAATCAAAGAGTCTCGTATCATATTATCCATGGCTGGCTCGACAACGACTGAACGATAAAGCGTACGTGTGAAGATAGTTTGCACCAGAGATAAACAGACGTTTAACTCCAGTGAGAGAGCAACTGCTAAACGTCAAAACCTACTGAACTTTGCCATCTAATCGATTTCAGTAGATATAGACGTTTATCAATGAAAACGAGCGATGGCCAGATTGAAATAAAAAAATATGTAAACGGAGGGATTTGTTGCATCGTTCAAGACCACATAAAAAATGTAAAACAATGAAAATTAAATAAATTTGTGAAATTTAAAGGTATTTGTTAAAACGTTTTGTAATTTGAAACATCATAGTTTTATTTTCAATGGAAAATGATTAAAAACATATAATGATTGGGAGCTAACAAGCTTAAATCCTTTTATTGGATATTCAAAGGTCACAAGTCAGTTGTTCTAATATACTTTAAAAAGATTTAAATAGTTTCTCCATATAATAAATAACCACTATATAGTAATTTCTATTCGTACTAAATGTTGGTTGTTCTA
The DNA here is from genome assembly GCF_001853355.1 of Bactrocera latifrons. NCBI lineage: Eukaryota > Metazoa > Arthropoda > Insecta > Diptera > Tephritidae > Bactrocera > Bactrocera latifrons. Next base: position 21,001 of record NW_017537413.1, read on the forward strand.
ATTTAAATGCCCAAAAGTTATTATTTTGTCCAATCTGGCCATAATGGAAAATGTTATAAAAAACGCTAATTCTGAGGTGCTCTCACATTTTAATAAGTTGAACATCCCTTTATTCCTGGTTTGCACAATTGTGCTAATAAATGCCGACCACTAGAACGGTTTCGATTCGTAGAGTAGAGAATTTATTGCTATGTGTAGCTGATTCCCATTAATCACCAATGTGAGGAGCGCTTATTTAGATGCGAATATTATTCAACTTTTTGGAAAATTTGATTATAGGTAATATTTATGCACTAATTTTGCAAGTAGTAGCCCGCTACCGTGATTTGTGCAGAGTTGGTTTTTTTTTTCATTATTGGCGAAAGCCATCCTGCGGGACCGAAAAGTTGTATTTGTTTTTAATATAAGGACTTTCAGAGGAAACTTTGACTTTGTGTTTTATATTAATTTGTGGAGTTTTGGAAAATGGTGGCTTATGTGGTAATCGTAGRACATACTGGCAATTGTTTGATCGCTTTAGAGAAGTCTTCACAATACTGATCTTCTAGAGTTTTATTTTTTATGGGAGAAAGTTTCCATTACTTATGAAATTTCCTTAATTTTGAATTAAGTTAGTTGTTTGTATTATACTCAACTTGAGTTGGAATGGTGGTGATTAGTTCTGTATCTAGTTCACTTTGTCTTTCGCTGTGCAGCGTTTGAGCTTTGTGTGCTTTGAGCAAGATGGTGCTTCTTGGCAATTTTCGGCATTTGCTTTTGCAACTAAGACCGTAGTCCTTTTTGTACTATTACATGCGCTCTTTTGAGGTGAGCTAGGGAATGTGCTGTAGTGAAGCATTGAGTGATGTCTTTTATGACAATATAAGCAATTAAATTTGCTTTTGCAATTTTTATATGTATGCGCATGTGGCAGACAATTTGTGCAAAGTCTTCTTGACCTGACAAAGTAATTTCGTTCGTTAACTTTTAAGTTTTTAAACCTCTCGCAAGATGTAAGTTTATGCCCTCTTGCAAACTATGTAAGCATGACGTATGTTTTCTATGTCTAGATATGAACGATTGCATTTTGTGAAAGTTTTTGTTTGCATTGTTTTTGTTACTAACTTGGGGTCTCTTTAAGCCTTCATTTTGGTCGTATTTAATGATCTTAGTTTTGATCTGCTCCCACGTTGGGCACTTTTTTCGTGATAAAAACGATAGAAGTAAAGAAATAAACAACCAAATGGTAATGCGGCGGTACAAATGTTTACCAGATTTGGATCCCAGCTGTCTGTGGGAAAACTTAGTGTCGATAGAACCGATAAACAATTAGAAACAGTGGATTCTAATTTGATGAATTCTACACTGGTTTCTTTCTTTACTTTTCGCAAGTTCATTAGTTATTTGTTTATCGACCAATACTCTTTCGTTTCATATCTCGCCTTTAGAGCTTCCCAAGCTAAATTAAAATTATTGTCATTTATTGCGAACTGTTTGACTATTTCGCCTTCTTGACCTTTTGTTTTGTGTCGGAGTTGATACAATTTTTGTGCTTTTGATAGTTGTGAATGGTTGATGAAAACGGCTGTAAACATGACTCGGAAGGACGGCCATTCTTCATAATATCCATAAAATTTTCTGTGCCTCATGCAAGCACCTCGAGGTGGATGCCTGAACTTGCCTTTTTACAGTCTATTTGTGGCAGCTCTACTCATAATATCCATACAATTTTCTGTGCCTCAAGCGAGCACCTCGAGGTGGATGCCTGAACTTGCCTTTTGACAGTCTATTTGTGGGAGTAGGTGCAATTGCTTTAATTAGGTTTATAGCGGGATTCTGTAACCAGTCTCTAGTCTCTATTTGCGACATTTTGAGGTAAAATCTCAATTTGTGACTAGTTACTATTCACTAAACAGTCTCTATTGCCTCAATTTTGAGACCTGGTAGTTAGCAGGTCACAAAACCAAAAGGAACTCTTGTCCGCCATTTTGAATTTTCGTCGTTTTTTTATATTTTGTAAGCAACACGAAAAGATTAAAAATAATTCAATTTTGCATAAATTTCGTTAATATTATGAAACAAAGTCAACATATATTTTTATTTTTATTGATAATTATATTTGTTCAATATGTTATAGAAAATTTAATATTTGTTATCGACATATTTATTTTCATTCAAGTATAAAAACATCGGCAAATCTAGTGTTCTAAAATGAATTTAACAACCTGTTTTGAGCGTGTAGCTCCTGCAGGTGTATTTTTATTTTATGATCCATTTTTGCAAAATAATGTATTTAGTTCGAAAATATATTTGAATTAATTACTATTAAAAACCGCGTTTTTTATTTATTAAAATATTTGATGTCCGAATGATTTCTTTATTTATGTGCACCCAAATACTTGGACTTGTATTAATGTATGTATGTCCGTATGAAGTTGCTTATGTTTTGTGCAATTGAGAGCTCATTGCAGAGGTCAATGCGCTATTTACATAAGTATGCAGAAATTATTTGTATGTTTATGGCAGTGGTCGGTATTTCATAGCAAAATCATAGATAAATTGATCAGAATCTCTTTTCTTGCTCTCTCACTTGTCAGCTGGCAGGGCACTCTGACGTGTTTTCTGAGATGGCAACAAAACACAATCAGTGTGCCTTCAACCAGCAGTTAGAGAAAAAGGCTGGATGCCAGAAGAGCAGCGCTATAATCACTTGACGGAATTAGTGCGAAATGAAATTTCATTGAACTGTGCGAATATATTTTGGAAAAATAAATGTTTATGTATACATCAAGCTACTTCGTTGTCTCCGGATCGAAAAACCACCAACCAGATCGATCATGCTGTGATAGACGGAAGACACGTCTCCAGTGTTTTAGTTGTGCGTGCGCTCCGAGGTCCTAACATCGACTCGGACCACTATCTTTTTGCAGCCAAGGTTCGCACGCGCCTCTGTGCAGCAAAAAACGCACGCCATCAAACGCAAGGAAGGTTCGACGTCGAGAAGCTGCAATCACAACACACGGCCGAACGATTTTCTACTCGGCTTGCACCCCTGTTCTCTGAGAGCACTCGTCAACAACTCGGTATAAGGGAACTGTGGGACGGCATTTCATACTCCTTACGTACAGCTGCAACTAAAACCATTGGTTTCGGAAAGTACAAAAGAACAGCTGATATGACGAGGAATGCCGTGTCGCAGCGGAGAGAAAACAGGCTGCCTACCTCGCAACGTTACGATCGAGGACAACACGATACCGAGAGTTGAAGAGGGAAGCGAGACACATTTGCAGACAAAAAAAGAAAGAGGCCGAAATGCGTGAGTACGAAGAGCTTAATAAGCTGGCCGACAGGGATAATGCTCAAAAATTCTACAAAAAAATGCGGCGGCTTACAGAAGGTTTCAAGACCGGAGCATACTTGTAGAACCCCCAAAGGTGATCTAGTCATCGATGCCCAGAGCATACTTAAATTATGGAGGGAACACTTCTCCAGCCTGCTGAATGGCAGTGAACGCACA
>NW_017537413.1:25351-35116 GCF_001853355.1 Bactrocera latifrons
ACGTCACTGTTGACAGTCATAACTTTGAAGTTGTAGATAATTTCGTCTATCTTGGAACCAGCGTAAACACCACCAACAATGTCAGCCTAGAAATCCAGCTCAGGATAATTCTTGCCAACAGGTGCTACTTCGGACTGAGTAGGCAATTGTGAAGCAAAGTCCTCTCTCGACAAACAAAAACCAAACTCTATAAGTCACTCATAAGTCCCGTCCTGCTATATGGTGCAGAGGCTTGGACGATGTCAACAACAGATGAGTCGACGTTGCGAGTTTTCGAGAGAAAATTTCTGCGAAAGAGTTATGGTCCTTTGCGTGTTGGCCACGGCGAATAGCGCATTCGATGGAACTATGAGCTGCACGAGATATACGACGACATTGACATAGTTCAGCGAATTAAAAGACGGCGGCTACGCTGGCTAGATCATGTTGTACGGATGGACAGGAACACTCCAGCTCTGGAAGTATTCGACGCAGTACCCGCCGGGGGGAAGCAGAGGAAGAGGAAGACCTCCACTCCGTTGGAAGGACCAAGTGGAGAATAGATATTCACTTGGAATATCTAATTGGCGCCACGTAGGGAAAAGAAGAAACGACTGGCGAGCTGTTGTTAACTCGACTATAATTGCGTAAGCGGTGTCTACGCCAATCAAGAAGAAGAAGAACGAATATGCATATGTTTTTACTAAGTAGTTATATATGCATATATGTATGTATGTAAATGATTGAATATCCGTTGCTTCCTGCGTTTGGTAAATGGTTTCGTTTGAGTACACAAAGGTACTTACATATGTGACAACTACGCCACGCCAGCCCACAGCTGATTTTGCTAACAGACTCCATGAAGAAGCCTCTGGGACAACCATACACTGGCCCCCACGAAGTCATCCAGCGTGTAGACGACAAAACCTACATCATTAGGATCAATAGGGCAGACAAAACAGTCTCAAGCGACATGCTGAAGCCAGCATACATTGAGTTAACAGACGACTCACAATCCACACCTCAAAAATCACGACCCACATCACAACCCACACCAATACAAAACAATTCGTGCCTTTCTGCTTTAGACAAAGTCACTGGAAGGGGAGTAGATGTGGCAACTACGCCACGCCAGCCCACAGCTGATTTTGCTAACAGCACCCATCTGCCATCTCTCTCCAATGACCGGCACTCACCAGCTATTACGCGGCGTGACGACTCAATGAGTCGGCCATTATGACGCCGTAGAAAACAGACACTCCAGCCACGCACAGACGACTCTTTCTCTTTTACTTCAATCACTCGAGGGAACGGACTACATGTTTAGCGCTCCGCCGTACTTTCATCCAACTTTATCGTCAAACATTAAAACGTAAAATAACTATTTTTTGGATAAGACGCTGTAATAAATATAGTGAATTTTGTAATAAATGGAAAATCTTATGACAACTTAGAATACGATTACTCCATACATACTTRCGCATTTGTCCCATGCTACTGCAAATTTGTAATGCAGACAAATTTCGGGTATTTAGTTGAATTTACCAAATTTGAGTAGACAACACTGCTCAAAAATGGCCGATTTTTGCTATTTTTTGACAGATGTCGCTTGAAATCTGCCGCCTCCTTTGCGCTTACATCATCAGAGGTATGCAGCTTTATATTGCTAATTAAATTATCTGCAAGTATAAAAGCAAAAACAAATTTTAATATTTTTAGATGGCAGAAAATAAACAACGCACAGTTTGCTATCCATTTTTCCAACATTCTTAACTTTATCGCACACTTTTTCCGCATTACAATCAATTATTACTTTTAATTTCACTCTATTATCTTCTAACGTCGTTAATAATAAACGAATTTTTTCGTTACATTTATATTGATTTTCCAAAAATACCAAAATTTCTATTAATAATTTATCTTATTCATTTTTATTAAATTTCCTTTTTTTAATAAATAAACAAATTTCACAATCAGTTGTCTAAACGCACAAATCTACCGTCTGTCACCACAAAATTTCAATGCGCATTAACGTTGCTTAATGCGTATTAATTTTGCTCGGCTGTCAGGGATATAATTATAGATATATGTATATATTATCCCAAACTTTCATCGTTTTTTTCGTAAATTAAACTTGGATCTTATAAGCTTGGTATATTAGTATGTAAATCCGTATTTTCTTTTTAATACATATAGTATAAGCATATTACAATTTATATAAAAATGGATTGAATACGCTCACTTAGTTCCATCAGGACCTTCTTAAGCTTAGTATCCAGCTCTCAAGAAATGTAAAAACTTCATATAAAAAACGCTTAAGAAATGAAGAAAAAAATTTCCTAAGCTAAATGCGAATATGGCAAACCTGGTTTTGCGAAGAAACATTAAGTCAACAATTGTTTCTTGAAGGAAATTTAAAGTAATCGTTAAATTCATCCTAAATTAGTTAAGATCATTGTTATGAAGTATATTTCATTTTTAAATGTTGCATAAAAGTTACCAATCATTAACAACATTCCTTAAATTGCAAGGAAAATATTTATGTTACTATACACATACATAACATACATATTACTATTACYTGAAGAAATGATTTATTTTTTTTCTTGAGCAATTACTTGAGAGCTGGATAGGGACCTTTAAATGTAAATATGTATTTATGCTGCCTTATTTTCTTCTGCGTTTTGTCTCTCTCTCTCTCTCTGTGCTCCAGCTACCTCCTTGTGGTGTTGTTTGTTTGTATATTTGTTTTTGTGTATGTTTTATTGTTTAGGGTCTGCCTACGGACATGCCTTGTGGGTTTCGTTGTTTTGTGTGTTATTCCCAGCCGAATGTTTGTTTTATTTTATAGTGCATTAGTTTTTCGCGCCCGTTTTATGTTTTATTTGGTTTTTGCTTTGATTTTCTTTGTAATTTGTTTTTGTGTTTGTCACTTCACCTTTTTTGTAATTTTTGTATTACATATATTATATACATACATATATATTATATATTTTAATTTGTTTTGTTTTGTTTACCGCACTGTTTCAATGTGTATTTTGCTTCTCGATTTGATTTTTATTGTATTTAAATATTCTTACATTTTTCCTACCGCATTGTTTGTCACCTCATGTATATACTATATGTACATACATATACCTATAAACATAAATTTTTTAATCCTTTGCCGAAAACAGTAGTGCTATTCGGAATGGCTAGTTGCCCTTAATTTGGAAACAAAGAATTACCCACTTTAACATTTGATTTTTAAAAATGCTGACGTTTTATATGTAAAATCTTTTAATGTAATTTAATGGGTTTACAATCATTCAATGTACTTAAATTTATAAAAAAAATAATAAATTATATTTTAACGATGAAAGTATGTAGGCGTACGGAGCGCGTAAGTTACATACCGGACCGCTGGGGGATCGCAGGAGGGATTTACGAGGCGCCGCGTATGATCGAACGTATGTATAAAACGAAAGTGTCTCAGCGAGGAGTGTGTGACGAATTGTGTGAGCTTCCCCGTTGTCCATCCCTTTTGTTGGTTGGGTTAGTGCGAGGGTGGTGTGTTATACTGGTGTTATGGAGTAGTATCATCCTGCGGGGAACTGCGCTGTTTTATTAGGATGCGCGAGTTTTACCGTGTAGAGGAGGTGAATGCTTAACTCATTTAAACAATAATGTTTTCAAATATCGTAAGTGATTAACCGGCCGTTCGCTTCTCTGTTCTTTAGTGGTTTTTTATAAAATACTATTGGATCCGGCCACGTGTTGCTGTGGTACACATTTTATACTATTATTCATATAATAAACTATTTAATTCAGCGAAAATTTTATTTACGAATAAAGGGGAAAATGTTTTTGTGGGTAGAAGAATATTATGGGTTGTACTTAAATTTAAATTTTGAATATGTTCATGGATATAAATTTTATTGGAAAAAATAGCGAATTTAAGGCTGCTTTCTCAATGTCTGGTTACCAGCCTTTCTGTTCAGTTAATAGAGTTGTCCGCTTAGAAAACATCAACAATGTGCATGGTAAATGGAGATGTCTGCTTAATGCAGCGTCCATTTAATAGAGCATTCACTGTATTTTTATGCTCTTGCAACCAGTTGCTGAGTTAAAATGGATGAAATCGGAGGATAACCCCGCTAACTCCTCATATACCGGTACTGTTAAACGAGGAAGAGACGTTTCCCCGAGATAGTATGAGAAAGCTTTAAGGCGGCCGGTATTAAAATTGGACGATGAGCGTGGCACCGTTCGTTTTTTGGTGAAAGCTAATATCTCGGGACCCGACTGACTGATTTCGAAAAAATTCCMATATATCACACTTTTAAATTCCATTTGGTTCGTTCAGTTTCCAGTATGCAGATCAAAAAGCAATTAATATAACGGCTTTAAATTTTGCACGAATAATGCCCTCAGTGTATCTATCTTATGACCAAAAATTGTTCAAATTCAACAAAAACTGTTAACGCCCTTAGGTAGTTGACCCTTGATAGAAAACGTCAGTCAATGGCTGAGATATATAATTGAAATTTAGGGATAGTTCAATGGTATGTCTGTAAGTCTAAAATGGTTAGAATCGGACCAAGTATTGGTCCCCTTAGTCCCCAAATATCTTATATAAAGATAATCGAACTTCCGGGTGACTTTGCATCAAATATATCGCCCAATATATGAGTTATCTCAATGAAAATAAATCAATTTTAGCGAAAAATTGACTTTCCCCCTCATATAACTAATATTAGGAATTTCGAACATCCGACTGACTTTACTTTATCATTAGTTTTTTAGTATGAGACATGTTAACAGTTTGTGTTATTGGGAAAAATAGATAAAATTTGGTCGATAATACCCCAACTTCCATATATTACATATCGTCAACAAAAATGCAAAATAACGTATCATCAAAAAATTCGAAATTGAATATCTTATAGATTACGATTCACTACTTCAAATTACATACATAATATTATATATGTTCAACATTTTCTGGTTCTGCTTTCAGATATAAACCAGTTTTAACCAATATTAAAATTTCGTTTCACTCATGTTCCATTTTATTTCGTGTTTCATTCATGCCACTGTAGATTTCCGAAAAGATTGTTACGTTATTTTGCATTTCAGGTGACGATATAATGGTTTTCGTTTTTCTAACAAATCTTATTCGTCAGCAAATGCGTTATACTTGTACATAGTATGTATATGTACTACTTGTTTATTTATGAATTGTTTTTATTGTTTCATCTTCCAAGTTGGTTCAAACCGAACACATTGTCCTAAATTTTACTAAAACCGGTTTAGGAGCTTAGGAGTTCATCGCGGACAAACAACGTGACACGTATTTTATGTATAAAGATATGAACTTATTAAACAAATCTCCAAACCCAAAAACAGTTTACGCCACCATTTAAGTGATTTTCTTAGGAAATAAGTCCCACGTATCGAGTTATTGCAGCAAACCAATTGGGGAACGATTGTCACCTCTCGAGTTGTAGCAGCACACCCCATTGTGAGTGAGAGTCACTTCTCGAGTCCAAAGGGTTTAAAATTAATTTCCAAATTTATTTATGTTTCAAATCAAATTACTTAAGTTTTAACTTAAAATATTGTATGTGGTCGCTTCTCTTAATAATTCGGATTTGTCCTGTTTGCTTTCTACTAGGGATACTGCAGCTTACACAAAAGTTGAGGATGTCCTGCGTTCTTATCTGACAAGACTGCAACCCACCGATTGTGAAGTTAACCCACCGCCAGTTAATTTTTAAAAAATTATGTTTTCCTTTATTGAGTTCCAAAATTTAGTTGACAATAATATCTTACAAATTGTTTGTTTTAACAAATTTCTTAATATTGTTGAACTTTAATAATGTCGCAATTAATTTTGTTACATTGTTGCAATGAATATCTGTTCATAAATATGTCATGTTCATATATTATTACTTTATTTCTTAAGATAGAATGATATAGAAAATTATATTTATGACACAAGTACATTAATACATAAATATACACATGTGAATAATAAGTGAAATAAAAAGGAAATACTGTCCACTAAATGTCAAGTGCAATGGTAAGCATCAAATTGCCTATTGAATAAATCTCATAAATTAGTATATATGTACATACAACTATCACAAACATTCAAACATACATTCTCCAAATGCTAATGCAGCAACTAAAAACAGAATATCTATGGTGTGTACGTATGTGTATAAATGCGTTACATGCATTAAGTCACACAGTGATTCTAAACAGTTGTAAATATATATATGTATGTACACTAAGTATAAACACATATCCAACATACATATGTACATAGTTAAGATGTTAGAATTAAAAAATATATCGAGGAAAAAAATTTTAATAAAAATATCAGAATCAAATGTGTACTCTCACGGTACAGAAGAAATTTGAAGACTGTTTTTCTGTACTTTGGTCCTTCGATCTTATTATTGAACTAAATACGTTTGGTCAATCAAGCCTTAAAGAAAGGTCTTAAGTGCAAGTCCTATAGTATTCTCCTAGCCTCTATTCTTATAGCCTCTAAAAATAAAATGAGCATAACTACCAAAATAAAAACAAAAATGAAAAATTGTTAAAGGCGTCCTTCCAGCTATAACAACAAGTACAGTGTTAAAAAACAATAATTATATAAATAAACATAAATAAACGTTGATGATTCAACGTCAACAGAAATCAACGCAACCAAAAGAAGCAACCATGGAGAATCTGCTACAAAAACAGAAGGTGTTGGACGATCTGGCTGCGTTGGAGGAGCAAAAAATTCTGAACGGAAAAATTAGAAAAGCTTCATGTCTGGAATATATTGAGCAGACGAGTATGAAAGAGTTTACGGCAAACCATAACAAGATTATGGCTAAGAAAACTCAAGAAGCAGAAGATTACATTGCGAAAAACTACTACAAGGATGTAATTCAAATAATGGAAAATTCCAATAAAAATTTAAAACTTCAAAATGTTACCGAAGGTCCTTCAGCAGTACACAGCAAATAACTGATTGGATCTTTGCAACAAGCTAATCACTTCGAACCAACCGATGCTGCTCAAAAATTCATTTGGCGTAATTGAGCAAAACGAACTGGATTCTCTCGATATCCAACTAAAAGAAATAACAGAAAACTCTATTGCGGATCAAATAGAGGAATTTCGAGAAAAATATACAATACCCTCTGAAATCTTATATTTTATGGCGAAATGAAACAATCGTTATTCCTCGATCTTTTTAAAAGTTTGKTGTATAATTTGGAGCACTTTTCTGAAATGGAAAAGATGTTAAGATTGAAGACATCATTAGGTGGAGATTAATTCAACATCTGCCAGAAACAGATACAAATTAGAAAGCTGCTTGGCAAATTCTTCAAGATAGATACGAGAATAGAATACTACAATTTACAGCGCAAGTAGACTGGCTACTGGATCAACCGTCAGTAAATGGAGAAGTGCACCAAGCATGAAACAGCTGTTGGATACAACCAATGAATGTATTTACGCTTTGAAGGAATCAATATAAATTTAGACGATGAACAAGTCACCATAGCTTATATAGTATAGCCTAGATGATGTTTTCTGTTTTCTGGAGCAGCAATATCAAGGTCTAGAAGCAATACGAAACAGAAAAACAGCTAAATGGAAGAATCAAAAGCAGGCACAGCGAACACCTACATTTTATGCAGCTGCACAAAAAGGTTGTGTATACTGTAAGGAATGCAGAAAGTTCCAGTCATTGGCTACGATGAATCGAAGGAAATTCCTAACAAGCAACAACCTATGCTATATTTGCCTTGATCACGTATATGAAGGCAATTGTAGTAATCAGAAAAAGTGCAATAAGTGTGAAAGAAATTATCATAGTTTATTACATTACAATGAATTCCAAAAAGAAAAAGAAGGAAATGAAGAAAATATCACAAAAAAATCCTCCACAATGATGACGAAACAATCGGAAACAGCGATACTCCTAGCACATATAAGAGTAAAGGCAGCATATGGAGGGTATGTCACACTGCGAGCTCAAATCAACCAAGGATCTCAAAAGACTATTATTTCCGAAGAAGCAGCAAAAATCCTTCATTTAGCTAAAATAAGAGAGCTAACTGAACTACAAGGTTTAGGAAATATCACAGTGGGAGTGCCCAACTTTAAAATCAGCATTGAAATCAAGCCGATATTCCTAAGCTACGAAGCATACAATGTTAAAGCACTAGTTTTACCGAAATTAGCTAATGCTCCACCAGACAAAWCATTTAAATGGGATGTAGAACAGTGGAAAAAGTATACTTTAGCTGATCTCAATTTCAATAAATTAGATCGAGTCGATGTCATACTAGAAGAAGGCATTTGGCATTTTTTTGTTTTTTTTTTTTTTTGTTTTGTTTTTGCCAAAATGTTACAACTAAGCGAAAAACATCATGATAAGGAAAATAGGGGTCATAGGGTCATAAAAAAACTGACACATACGAACGCCAAACCCTTTGAGRGTTTTACTATACTGACCTAGTACCATCACCCTGACTTGGAATTTCTCACCCCCCAGACAATAATCCCAAAAATGTTCCACAGTGTAATTACCGAAGTAAAGACAGATTTATCAGAACAAGAGTAAAAGAAATCAAATTACTTACTTCTATCCATCCCATATGGCAATAGGTTGAAACAAAAGACAATACAGCTGATGTAGCAGCCAGAGGAGTACTTGCAGCTAAGTTGATAGATCACGATCTATGTTGGAAGGGTCCCAAATGGTTACGAGAAGAGGAACATCACTGGGCAACCCAAAATGTTATTCAAATCGATGCAACGTATGTGACAACGTCAAAAGAATTACATTTCCTGGATAAGGTAATACTAAAATATTCTAGTTTAGGCAAACTAATAAGTAGTAGCTTATATCTTGCGATTTATAAAAAGAATAAGAGGACAGAAATGTCCCGAATACCTAGTTAAGTCAGAAATAAAAGAAGCTGAAGAGATGTTAGTAAGATATCAGCAAAAATTTAAATTTAGAGAGGAAATTATGAGTTCAGAATTCAAAAATTAATAATAAAATGGAATCCTGCGTGTAGGAGGTAGGTTGGGTAATGCACATCTTAAGCATAATCAAAGGCACCCACTATTATTAAATAAGCCACATTTGTCATCATTAATAATTGAAAATGTACATAACATAACCATGCATGGAGGAAACAAGTTAATGGAATCAATGATTAGAAGGAATTACTGGATTATTGAATTAAAGAATTCCATAAAAAAGAGAATTCGAACTTGTAGTCGATGCATACGTTACCGCAAAGAAGTACCACAACAAATTATGGGAATCTTCCAGAATTTTGATTATCTATGTTAACTCCATTTACATACGTTGATATAGACTATGCCGGACGGATTCATATGAAATGTTCAAAAGGACGAGGACAAAAAAGTGGAAATCAAGAAAAATGATGTGGTTTTTAACGTTGCTCATGCTAGCAACACAAGCAAATATTAGGGGAGCCCTGAGAGATTTTTGCAGTTACTAAAGCGTGTCAGAAAATTTTATGGGGAGAAACATTGCATCTTTTTATGTAGCAATACCAAATATGAGCCCTTAAGATGGAGGCGTGCGTTGGGGGGAGTTCGTCAGATTAGAGAAAAAAAATCGATCCTTCGGGAAACTCGAGCGCGTAAGATTAAGAGATGGTAAATTAAATACATGAAGACGAGTGTATATTTCAATATTCTGACAGTTTAAGGGTGGCTTATATAAATAGCAAGGTGACAAATCTGTAAAAAAAA
>NW_017537413.1:38891-40087 GCF_001853355.1 Bactrocera latifrons
ATCAAGTAAAATGTCACATTTGTGTGCTCTCTCAACATTCAAAAACAGCTGATTTCTACGCGCTGTGTTTAGTATAATTGCAGTTACGTTTCACAAGTCACCTTTTTCGAAGCTGAGTTGAGTCAAGCATGCATAACTAGAGCTTTAATGTACCAGAACTTTCTGGAGAGAGTTTCGAAATATCTACTCCTAGCACTTCCATAATAGGGGCTGTTGGCACAATAGACGAGTAAGTGTTAATGTAAAAGATTATTTATTACATATTGTATTACATTGTGATGTTAAAAAGAATTATTCCTTTCAATTCTTATAATAACAAAATGTTCTTATTATATTAACATTTCAATAATTCTGTTTAAAACATATATAAACATATGTATATTTATTTATTTATAATATAATATTTATATATTCTCATTCGACATGTCAGCAAGTTAGCTGCGCCTGACTTACAAGCAACGCTGAAATGAATACAGCACAAAACGAAACAAGGAATAAATAGTTAACCGTTAGACTTGAGGACGCCCGCGGTTATTACTATATAGAGCTACATATCACACCTCAGCAACTCTTTTCTCCTGCTGGCAGCCACCACAAAAATAAGATTTTTTTTCCATATTATTTAAATGAAAAACACAATAGAAAATTTTAAGCAGGCAACTCTTAATATTAATATTAAGAGCTCATCTTTTGAGTGACTTTTTTCACATTTTCGAAAGTTTTTAGCCTGTTTTCCAGTTGAAAACAACTAAGGAAGGGCTAAGTGTCACCGAACACTTTATCCTCTCGCATGATAAAGTGATAATCGAGATTTCATTATCCGTCATTTACATATTTTTTTATTTTGCTGTAAAATTAATTAGATTAGATCAATTTGTATACTTTCAGTATTGAGTTGTATTTTAATTTTTGTTAACTGTATTGAATACTATTTAAAAAAAACAAAATCAATCATTTTTCGAATTTTATGCACATTTTATTCCTTAAATGAATAAGATTATACAGGTTTGACTTAGAAGTAATAAGTATCATATATTTTGATAATTAAATGTTATATTTTTAAATTCTAAAGATATGTTTTTACAAATAGCAAAATGTATCCTACGTACATTTCATGTATTTTTAAAATATTTACTTCTACTTTATATTTATACAAATTCTTATATATTAACAAATAATATATATTATTTAAAACA
>NW_017537413.1:40947-45225 GCF_001853355.1 Bactrocera latifrons
TCAAGTTACAGCTTGCACGGACGGACGGACGGACAGACAGACATCCGGATTTCAACTCTACTCGTCACCCTGATCACTTTGGTATATATAACTCTATATCTGATGTTTTAGCACTTACAAACAACCGTTATGTGAACAAAACTATAATACTCTCCTTAGCAACTTTGTTGTGAGAGCATAAAAAAGGTTGCCTCAGAATGACACACCCTAATATATTAATATATATATATATGTATATATATCTTAGCAATTACAAATACATAATACGTGGAAAATAGTGTTATTATCAAACATATTTGTAAATAAAAGCAGCTAGAAATTTTATTTCTGTTAAAACATGCCTTTTAGTGTTTTTTGAAAACTTATCGTAATTTCATGATTGATATTCTTCATTAATGATTCAAATGTTTTGTTCATCATGAAAAAAATACTTAGTAATTTTGATGTTCTTAGTGATCTTAATGGACAAACTATAAGAGAAATTTTTGTAGAAAATTAAATTTGGTACGACTTTTATTGTCAAATATACATTTATCCATATTTTCAACATAACGCCAAATATTAAAAATCATTATTTCTTTTGCTTTGAAAAGTCTCACAATAATTTTCAGAGCGGGTCCATCGACCAACCCCAGGGCCGGACTTAACTTTTTGCCGCCCTTGGGCACTGGAAAAAAAGGTTCTTGTTGTTAAAACTAAAAATTTTGCACTGAGATTGACTAATAATTGTATTAAAATAAGTTTTTTCACAGGCAAACACGCCTGACTTTTTGAATAGCACAATTTTTCGATTAAATCTTCACAATCTAAACGTTGAAGTAAATCTGATTCGATACATAGAATAACTAAGCTATTGAGTCTATTTGCACTCATTGCAGAGCGTAAGTAGTTTTTAACTCTTTCTCAAACAAGAAAACGAACGTTCTGCGCTACAATTTGTTACAGCAAAAGTAAACTCTGTATAAAGGTCGTTTGCACAGAAAAGTTTCAGAATATCGGAAGGTGAATTTTGTTATATCTTGTTACCGATGCAATGAGCATGGAAGTGCACAAATTCGTCCTCCAATGAGGACTCATGATCAGATCTGAAAAATAAACATTTTGTAAACGTTTAGCTCGGTTACGAATCTCTTTATTAGCCAAATTGCTAATTTCAATAATAACTGAGAACTTTTCATGAATCTTTTCATATGCAACACATTTTTTCGCCATTCAGAATCTAGATTGTCAAGAATGACATTAAGAGTGTTGACTCTAAAGTGGTCTCAACCTGACAGTTGTACATCTCCATCCCGTGATCATCAGCATATAATTTTCTCTTTCTTTTTCTAGAAACTGTCGTTTTATATTCATTTATCTCTGAAATATTTAAAGCAGTTTTCCATAGATTTCGAATTCATTTCTCGTATTAGCAACAAGTTTGATCAAACCACGATAATCGTCGATCACGTCAGCAATACTATAATCACTTTCTGCAATCTTTGACTAACAGCATTGAATCGTGAGAGTATCTGCATAAATTCTGTTTCAAGTCCCGAAATTTTCGACATCGTGAACATTCTCTATAAATATACGTTCTCTGCTATTACTTTTATAAAATAATTTCGCTGTTTCACATCCGCCAGCTGTCAAATGACAGCTCACTTTTTTTCTATTTTCCAAATTTTGCCGCCCTAGAAAATTTGCCGTCCTGCGCAGTAGCCCCGACTGCCCCTAATGATGATCCGTCAGATGCGGATGAGCAGGTCACGAATGAAGATTTGGTATTAAGGGAGTGTTTTATTTGCAATAAATCACGGAAACGCCGTCTTGGCCATTGTGGCATTGGCGGTTAATAAAATACTGACAATTGAATTGTTAAAAAGTGCAGCTAAAGAGCACAGCGATATTGAAATGTTGGAAATAATCAGTTCTTTCGTGGATACTTTTACAATTTCATATCATAAATGCTGTAAGGATCTTTATTTGCGAGAAATTAACAAAAAAGCAGAAAGCGATTCCGTTAAAAAACGAAATTCTTCAAATACAGATTAAGAATTATTATGTGAAATGTTGGAAGAATACGTTGTGAAGAAAAACGAATGTCTGTTTTTTGATCACGTTAAAAAAGAATATCAAAAGTTATTGATTGAACAATGTAAGTTGTTATCAGACTCTATAAGTACCACTTCATTTTCAGATCGCCACTTAGAAACTAAAATCATGGACACTTTCTCAAACAGCATCAAGATTATTTATGCTGAAAACAGGAAATTCCTTGCTCCGATTTCAGCTGAAATTGTGGCATACGCTGATTTATTTAAAATCGTGTCTATGAAAGAGACAATTCGCTCAGTTGCAGCACAACTTCGAGAAGAAATTTTAAATTGTACGACAACAAAACTGCCTGACGATTGCACTGCTGAAGATTTGATAAAAGGTGAATTAGATTATGTACCAGAGCTTTTAACCTGCTTCTTGGAAACATTTGTTATGGGTGAGGTTTCGCATTTATCAAGGATACAGCGTCAAATGAGGAAAACAAATAACTATCTTACGCTTTTTTCAATTGGACAGGATATGATCTACGCTGCTTCAAACCATAAAATCAAAACTTCCAAGCATATTACTTTGGGTCTAGCAGTCAAAAGCTTATGTGACAGCAAAAAAAAATTATAAACTTGCTGTCCAGATATGGGCACTGTTGTTCATATACTGCTTTAGAAGAATTGGAGACTGAGTTAACTTTTTCAACGGCTAACAGTAATTACATGTGCCCCGAAGATATTCTACGTCGTCCGGACTTAAGTACGGCAGTTGCCTTCGATAACTTTGATCGCTTCGTTGAAACACTGAATGCAAAAGATACTCTTCATGACACGGTGGAGATAATTTTTCAAAACATTACTCCAAATGAGGATACGATCCTATAATACCTTTAGCTGCTAATGAAATCGAAAATCTAGCTCGTAGTCAAACTGTATTCAGCAATACTTCAGAATCTACGCTTTCGACGTCGAGAAATCGAAAACTCCGAACATTTCAAGAAATAACTTTCGAAATGAGCCCATTCACAAAAAAATTAAAAATAGCAACTTGGCATCAGCTTGACATTTCTGCACTCAACAAAGTTCCTGGAAGTTTAATTACATCAAAACAATTGGATGTGATGGGGATGTTGTCGCATAAGCTCAATGTACGTGATACTATTATGGCGTTATCGCTGCATATATTTCACTTTAATTATTTTATGTTAAACGCAAATATCACTGTTGAAGATTCTGTAAAGTTCCACTCTTCTCCCCACTAAAATGAAAAATTTCCCCTAGACTTTTTTTTTTTAACGTTATCTTAACAATCTGATAAGTCTCCATGACGCTCCAGTAACTGAAAAATTTAGCACTCCTTATTGAATCAACGCAAACTTCAATTGAACGAATTTACATTAAGACTAACTTCCGATATCCAGAAAACGATTGTGTCACAGCCAAACTTTTTGTAGAAATGCCGTGGCATGATATGGGTCTTGGCAAAGTGAATCTTTCCGCTGATATAAATACATAAACCCTAATAAAACATTCAATGATTTAAGGGTGGGTGCAAAAATAAAATTTAATGCTATATGGTATTCATTAATAATATTGAATTTGGCTTATTAACACATTGGCCTTCGGCATACGAAGATATGCCCGATTTTAGTGGCCAATACGAAGGAAATATATTTAACCAAGATGGGAAAGCATTAGAAGTATCCATTGAAGGAAAATATTTTGCTAAACACACCGACAGGAGCTGTGTAACCCGTTTATCGTATAGATATCTAACCGATCTACATAGCTTAGTAAGTGTTGAGTGCAAAATTGWTGGTAATACCAACGTWGTCCGARCAGATTTCCAAATRCTAAGAAAAGAGAAAACTCTTCKTGAATTTTTAGCTACATTAATCACYCCAAAATTTGAAAATGAAGCTACAGTATATTTAATGGGCTCGTATAATCGTATTAAAGACAGCTATCACTATTTTAAGTAAGGCATTTAAAACATTTCTTATTTTAATATTATAACCAGTTTACTATTTACAAACAGTTTATCTGTTAACTATCCAGATACCAGAACGGTCGGCGATATGGATATAACCATCAAGTCGATTGAAAACTTAAATGGTAAATTGAACTTCACCACGCCTTTCCTAAAAGCACCATGGCTCAACACTTTATTCAATATCAGCACAAATGAGTGAGTAATTTTCCATCTGTTTATACAATTTAATTTGTTAAAATCATAAATTTATACATATTC
>NW_017537413.1:45485-55350 GCF_001853355.1 Bactrocera latifrons
TATAATAATTTAACCATATAATTTACCACTTCACAATTAGTTTGACAATTAGTACACACATAGACTAATTTTACGAACTTTCATTGCATTTTATTAACATTTCCTAAACCGCAGCATTGCCAAAACATTGTGCGAAAGTATGATACCAGTAATAAATAGACCTAAGATTTTAAATATTTCTATGGTCAAAGTGAATTCTGATGGCATTACGGTTCGTTTCATTGAAAATGGAGTTGAAAACTAAATGCATATTTTAATTTTTTGTTTGCAAATTTGTATGAGAGCGTATGTTTTATATAGTACTAGCTTTTACCCGCGACTTCGTCCGCATAAGTTTTCTCGTTTTCTCCCGGCTGTAAGTCCTCCTGCAACAATGTCCCATTATCGCGTTCCGGTCCTCAACTTCACATCAAAATTTCTTGAAAAGCAACCTAAGCACATAATGGATAGCTCCGAATGCTTCCTTAGTAAATATTATGTTGTCAAAAAAGTCTTGCTGAATTTTTGCTAGTTCGCGCTGAGAGCGCATAGTTCTAGTTTTATTCGTCGCATCGGGCCATGCTATACCTTTTTGGAAAGCTCATTTCACACGCTAACACGTGCTTGATTGATTGTTATATGTGAGTTATAGCGTCGCAAACATGGAGCAAAATAAAGAGAAAATACGGCAAATTTTACAGCACTACTACGATAAAGGCAAAAATGCATCACAAGCCGCCAATAAAATTTGCACAGTTTATAGACCCAATACAGTTTCCATTTCCACCGCACAACGATGGTTTCAACGTTTTCGTTCTGGTGTAGAGGTRGTCGAAGACGCTCCGGAAGGCCTGTCGACGAAAATTGCGATAAAATCGCTGAAATGGTCGAAATAGACCGGCATAGTAGCAGCCGTAGCATCGGTCAAGAGCTGAGTCATCAAAAAAAATTTTACTAGAAATATCGCAAGACTTTTTTGACAACCTATTATTATAGAGGAAAGATTTGTACCTACATATATTTGTATGTTTGTATGATTGTAATGAATAGGCTCAAAAAGTACTTTCACCAATAGAATGCTACATTCTTCCAATTTCACATAGGCTACATTTCATTTTGAAAAAATTAGGGATCCTTGTTAAAATTTGAGCAATGTAACCAAAGGTGTAGAAAAATTAGTCTTAAAATGTCTTTCGTCGAATGCGCTGCCGAAACTATTAGCGAAAGAACAAAATAACGTACAACAATATTGAAGAACATCATAATGTCTACAAAAAACTCCGCGGTAGCATATGTCCAACTATTCTAGTTATGTTACTACAACAACTTTTTTCATTTTAAACATTAATGAAAAGGCTAACCAAATTCAAACCATGCTATTTATGTGTTTATATTAATCCTTATCCAAATAAATTGTTTTATGGTCAAGACCATTTAACTACCTATAAAATAGATTTTATTTTAAATAAATTAACATTTCAAATAAATTATATTTATTTCGACTATTGAAAAGTGAAAAAGAAAATTGATGACCTTCATGAAATATGCATATTCACATTATTTCGTTATTATTTCCATATTTGTACCAATAGGATTTCTATATGTGCACATATTATTTCTTTGGCACATTTGTCTGTATGTTTACGAAAGCAAATGCGAGCCAYATACATATGTACATACATTCATAATAACAAACGTATAAAAAAATAATAATGTAAATCGGTTTAAAATACTTCTACCTACCTGACAACCCCAGATGTTAGACAGTGTGACATCCGCAACATCGTATGCTTAGGAAGTACTAACTTAACACATTCGCGTAAATTGCGGGAATTCCTGTCATTCATATTTTCTTCAATAAAACAATTACGGGAATTCCTGCGCTATTTGAATAGGGCTTTTCGACCATCAGAAATGGTTCACTTCTTATCACTGCACATTTTTAGTGTTGGTAAAGTCGTGAACTAACATCCCTGACAGGCCAACCGCAATTCAAACAAATTTAATTTGGGGAATGCCCATTCAAAGTTAACGTGCCAGTCATTTGTTGTTTGTTGAGGGGAAGTTCAAAAGTGCATAGGAAAATTCATGTAGTTGAAATTAATTGATTCTCTGAGTGTGACAAATGCGAAAGTTTACTTTTTCTTACAAAACTAAAATAAATAAAATTTTTGCTTAAGTTGTACATGGTATTTTGTAATAAAATATGGCTAATAAAATATTGCAAAATTTGGTGGACGAAGTATTTGGTGATTCAGAAGACGAATATTCATTAGACGAGGAGAAGTTTAGTTCCAGTGATGACGATGATAGTGAAAATAACACAACATATCAGGAGGATTCCATCTACGAGGATGATACCGATATTTGCGAAGTGGAGTGTGACGATATTTGGCGTGAAACAACAAAACTAATACCACTTTTCCCCTTTGCTGCTACTTGGGGAGTTCAGGATGAATTTGACAGCGAAACATCCCCGCTAATGATATTTGAAAAATTTTTTGATAATGACGTCATAGAGTTATTACTTTCTTCCACCAATGCTTATAGGATTCACTTGGAAGATAATGACCTAAGCCTTCAACGCGAAAGCGGCCTAAGATGCGAAAACCGTCGATAAGGAAAATGTTTTCGAAGGATATCTTATATTATCAACCAATATTTGGTGCTGTAATGTCTGGAAGACGTTTTCAGCAAATTCTAAGATGCTTCAGGTGTCATATGCCTTATCAACAAAAATATCAAGATACAAAACTACAAAAAATAATGCCGATGCTTGATTTGGTTTTGAAAAACTTTCAAAAGGCGTATGAACCAGATACAGCGTTGTCTTTAAATGAATCGCTTATGCTTTTCAGAGGAAGGTTATCCTTTAGACCATACAACAAGGGAAGCGAGCTCGGTATGGTATAAAGCTTTACAAACTTACCACAAAGGATAAGTATATTTAAAATGTAAAAATATATGCTGGAAAAGATATTGGTGAAGAGATCACAGGATCCAAAACAAAAGCTGTAGTTTTAAAACTTATGGCTCCATACCTCAATCGTGGTCATCATTTGTATATGGATAATTATTATAACAGCGTTGATTTGTCCAATACGCTACTGCAGTAAATGTATAATCAGTAAGGAACTGAAAAGAGGCGAGTATATTACTAATAGAAGAGTGAAACCAATAGACGTTGCCGCTTATAACGAGAACATTGTCGTATTATTCCCAGAAAAACAATTAGATGGTACAAAAAGGTTTTAATTCACATACTGGACAATGCTGTATGGAACTCATTTTTCATATACAAACAGTTTCATCCGAACTGCTCCTTTCTAGATTTTCGTGAAGAGCTTATAGTAAGCTTGTTCAATCTACAAGCCAATGTTACTGAAGGCAAGGATTTGGTAAATCTCGTAACATCTTGCGGTCGCCCTCCAAAAGCGCAAAGTGCGACTTGTTCAATAGACATGAGTACCCATCACTTCCCGGGAAAATTCCCTTCCCTTTCGGACATAACAATCAAGGAAAAAAGAAAAGAGATATAAGGTGTGTTCAGAAAACGGAGTCCGGAAGGAGACAAGCTTTCAATACAAGAACTGTCCTAACAAGCCAGCGCTATGCCCCGCCGAATGCTTTGAAATATATCATACCAGAAAATAATATTCGTATTTAATAATAAGTTGAAAAAATAAAAATATTTAAGTAAAAATAAAGAATTAAGAATTAAAGAATTAATTTAAGGAATTTCCGCAATTTCTTCCGCACATATAAAAGTAGTATATACCAGTACAGATTAGCTGAGAGCTGCAACAATTTTCACCTTGCGGTTCGTCCTATGGCCATGATCACATATACCATTTCGGTAGCAAATGACGTGACAAATAACTTTTTTTTTATACATTTTGCCATGAGATGCGTCAGACGCTAGGTAGACAATTTCACGATTTTAAGCGAATTTCCGAAATTTCAAGGCCGGAGTTGGGGTTGAAGATGCAATCCAATCTCAAAACAAAAAGTTGCATTAGAATCAGGAAGTACTAAGGCAACTTTTCCGCACTATTAGAAATCCCGAATCGAAAAAATTCCGGAATCGACCCACCCTACTCCAGGCTCTCCTACTATTATACGAGTACTAATAGTTTAAATGAATTGTTTTGATTTAAAAACGTATTTTGTGTTGATGTGATAGTTTTTAGTTTTTATTACATATATAGATATGTCTACAAATGTGCAAGATACTAAAGTTTTATATCATTAATGTGAATTTTAATAAAAAAAAATGTGAAAATGTGAAAAATTAAAAAGTTTACTTTATTAAATATAGTGTTATATATTTATAAAGTAATCATACTGTTTTTTTTTTTTTTTTTTTTTTTTTTTTTTTTTTTTTTTTTTTTTTTATTTTTTTTTTTATTTTGTTTTGATTCGCATTTCCTATGGTTTCAGTATAACTAGCATCGACTTCTTTAACTTCTATTGCTTTATTTACAGGTGATTCCACATTAAAAAGAGTGCAAATATTATGAAGAGCACAACATACGTTCAAAATTTGCACCACTTTTTCTGGAGCATAATGTAGCAGCAGCCAAAAGGCATCGGAACCGCGCTTTTAAAACTCCAAATACTCGTTCGATAGGGGATCTGGCTTTTGAAAATTTGTAGTTGTAGTAACTTTCAGCAGAGTTTTCAGCAGCATTTCTGTATGAAGTTAAATGCCATATCTCAAGCGCATAAACAGAGTCGCCTATAAGAAAAAAATTAAGTTATCAAAATAATTGATGCATATAAAGCTAACGAGTAAAAATAACGAATGTTTATATGCTCACCAAGAATGCGAATTCCTATTTCTCCATTCACATAGTTGATTTGTAAATACTGGCGCTCGCTTGACAAATTCCACGCATGTGAATCATGACACTCCCCAGCAAACCGACCGTTAACGGCCTTTATCATCATCTTATGATCACATATCTAGGTTTTGGGAACAATATTTATAAAAAAACAAAGATAAATTAAAAAACAAATGCCTTACCACCATAGTGTTTATACTATGCTTTAATTTCCTATGGAAATATAAATGCTCATTAACTGCCGGTTGTATCGTTTGGATGGGAGTACCATCCACCACTCCAATTACTCTTGGAATTCCAGACACTGAGTAACATTGCAAAAATTCTGTGTTTTGGACACAGCATTTTCTCAGTTGCTTTACAAACTTCAAACACACAACGTGAAACAGTTTGTTGAGCTAGTCGTGTATGGTGATCTTGTCCAATTTGCCGCTAATTTCATAATTTCGGGTATTCCTTCACTTCTTCACTTTTCTGTTATTGATTTGCTATTCGTGATGCCTTGCAGAGTAACCCTCCGGTATCGCTGGACAGTACGATTCCGAAAACCACCATTCCTGCATTGAAATACTCCAGCAGTGCTACTTTTATTTAATGACAGCGTCACTGGTACTTTATACGTACGACACATTTTAGATTTTAAAATCAATCTCTGCTCTTCCACAAAGAAATACATTTTTCTCTACTATCAAATGTCTGGATTATTTTTAGAATATTCCGCACTGATTTCACTTCCGACGCTTTCAACACATTTGTTCGCTTTACGACACCTCGGCTGGTTGACGCTCCTACACAATCTTTTTAAATGGCTTAAGTTATGTTTTTATCAATTTAAAACTTATATTACTTACCTTATTTGCACTCATTTTTTGAAATACACGCTAACTTTTAATAGTTATATATTTATATATGTTTTAAATTTTATTTGCTTTAAATTTGTATCCTGGATAAAGGCATAAACGCGGAATTTAAATAAAATGAAATTGTTACAAAATTACTACAAAACGGGAAAAAGGAAACGGTACACGGTAAACTGTTGTTTAGTTTTATAGCCGTTAATAGAAAATGTAGTTTAAAAAGGGGAACGCGAAATTAATAAATGTGAAGATAATGAAAAAACGGACAACAAAAAGAACGGTACTTTGTTCAGTTGTAACAATATCCGTTATAGAAGATGTAGTTTAAAGACGGTGATATACCCTATTTAACATAACTTTTAGATTTGCTTTGTGCATTGGCAGCCTTCTGCCGTGCTTAAAAGTAACCCAGGGCGATCCAACACCGGGGTGTGTAAAATTTTTTTTGGCTGCCTGCCCGATCAAAAATCATAATATATCTCGAAAAGCTGCAATGATTTATGTATTTGGAGTATAATCCTATTTTTTATTAATTTTAAATCGTTTGATAAATGTCGAATTTTGGCAACACTTATTATCTGTCAACAAGGAATCCTTTTGTTATTGTGTATGGAATGAAATTTGTGTAAAATATAAAATACTTATTTTAAGCAAAAAATCTAAATAATTACTGAAAAATAAATATGGAGAAACAATGTAGTGAAGTGTAAGTGCATAATATGAAATAAATAATTACTAGAAATCGAGAAATTGCAAGATAAAATTTGCAAAATTATCAATTTTAAATGCAAATATCTCGAATATATTTTCTTAATCTGGAGCATCAGCTTTATATAACCATACTACTTTTAATCCTGAAATGTGATTAAGTGACTGAAGAACTTTCGCGTAGTGCTCCTTTTTGTGTTGGCGGCCTTCGGCAGCGCCCTAAAAAAATAACCCTGGTCGAGCGAATACCCGGGGTGACTGAAGTACTTTCGCATATTACTCCTTTCTGCGTTAAAAACAAAAGAATGTATTGAGTTTTCGTTATAAAGTTATTATATTTTTTGGTTATCTTGCAGTTTTCATTATAAATATTATATATATATTGTCACATAACATACAAAACAACGTATTATCTAAAATAAATAGAAATCGCTGACAGATATTATAACCAAAATTTAACCATTTTATAAAAATATATATTTGAAGAAAACCAAAAAATATATTCACTTTATAACGAAAACTCAATCCAACGGTATCTTCAACTCCGTTCGCTTTACAAATGTCATCCATAAAAACATCTTTGAAATATTTAAATTATAACAGACAAAACATAAATTTGTAAGGAAAGTTATATTGAAAATGGATGAAAACAACAAAAGAACCTTGAACTTTACCGCTAGAGAGGCGAAGCACATATTTTAACTGGTGGAAAATCCAATCCGATTCCATATTTTTCCACAAAAAATAATATCTTATTTGTTATTATTCTTCTTTTGACAAATAACTGAAAATTCAAAACAAAAATCAGCTGTTACTTAAGCACTGCTAAGTCTCCCATTTTTAGTACTAAAGCATAACTTAAGTAACTTATCTTAAGCACAACTTGGGTATGGGCTGTGAAACCGGGCAATATGTAGTACTTCTCAATATTTCACTTAACTTTTTCACCTTTTTTTTATACTTAAATATACACTCCAAACAAGTTCACATTTCACTTTTATTTTATTTTTTTATCTAAGTTTATTGATTTATAAATCACTCATCGTTGAAAAGGTTAGATTGATTACAATATGAGGAAAACGAGCTTTACCACATCTTAACAACCAAATAAGAATATTTTTCACCGATTTGTTTGTATTTTCGCGTGATTCTTTCCAACATTTTTATATCCTAAACAGGGTATATTAAGTTTGTCACAAAGTTTGTAACCCCCAGAAGGAAGCGCCGGAGACCTTATAAAGTATACACCTACATAAATGATCACTATGTCGAGCTGAGTCGATTTAGCTATGTCCGTCTGTCTGTCTGTATATAGACGAACTTGTCCCTCAGGTTTCAAAATATCGTTTTGAAATTTTTCAAACGTCATTTTCTCTACAAGAAGAAGAGAACGTATATTTATAGAGAAGGTTCACGATATCAAAAATTTAGGGATATTTCAATTTTGGGATATTTACTGTTTTGGGTGAGTGCATTTCACCACAGAAAATTATTAGCGCATTTCACCACGTAACATCAGGGGCACGACAATAACAGAACTGAGTAGTTGTTAGAGCCAATGGGAAAAAATATKTTAATATATATAAAAGAGAGCCAATGTACGTTAAAGCTAATATAAACATATGTATTTATATGCAGGTGTTTTCTGGTTGGTGGAAAAGTTCTTGTATTCTATGTATGTATGTATGTATATGCACCTAGTTGGACTCCTTCTAATCCTAATATATTTGGGTGGGGAAATTGCGCCAAAAATGAAAGTTGGAAAAAGAAATCGTCAACGGAATTTTAGTTCTGATAGAATTTCGTCGAGAAAAGTTTAGCTCGGTCGCCAATCCGTTTTTTGAATTTTTTAAGTAATTTTTAAATAATTTTCATTAAATGTCTAGAGTAAGGAAGTGTCGCGTTCGCGAGTGTGGGACAGAATCTTCCGGAAGATTCTTCTCATTCCCTAAAAGAGAGGAGGAGTTGCTGAAGTGGGTGGAAAATTTACGGATCCCACCAACGCGGGATTTACCCACCCACAATGCATTTGYTTGCATTAAGCACTTCGAACAAAGTGCTGTGGGTGTGAAAAAGTTGAAGGCGCATGCTGTGCCCACCCTAAGCCTTGGTAAGTGATGTTTTTTAAAATCTAAAATGTGCATGAGTTTTATTATGTATATACATACATATGTATGTACATATAAGTACATATCGCTCATTTACATGAAAAGTGTCATAAGTTGTTTTTAGAATATGGAAACCAATTCTAATTTTATTTTCAAATTTCAAAGCTATTTTTCAAAATATCCTAAATCACTAAACTTATATGCATGTGTACAGGGGCGAATCCAGAGAAGAATTTTGGGGAGGGAACTACATACATATGTATATAATTTTCTACTTGCAACTCAAAGTTTTTTTCTTCGCGGAGTGCCACTTTTGATGGAAATAATGTATTACTTTTAACTTTACCCCGTTGATCCGCGCATGTGTGTATGTTTATGTTGCCTTTTGTTTTAACATACATACATATCTACGTTGTGTTCATGTGCGTACGTTTACAAACATTGTTTTGCATGACAATGCATTTCATATTCAATATACATACATACATATGCAATGTATGTTCAATATATTTGAACATAGATATTTAATATTAGTGGACTGTATGTTTTTATATATTTCTTATCTTATTATATTATACACTATGTCTTTTAGTAGCAACAAACATTTTCAATTTTGAACAATTCAATAAACCAATTTTTCCAATTAAAATAATTTTCGACAGATATATTATAAAATTGTTTAAAATTTATCAAACTAGAAACAGTGGGTTGAATTTGATTTAAATTTTAATTTATTTTATGTATACACGTACATATTGGCATTTCTAAAATTTTAATTAATTTTATATATACAAGTAGATATTGGAATTTCTAAAAATTTTTTATGTACATACTTAAATAGGATACGACGAACCCCCTAAGCATTTGTGGACGACTCAATTGCCGGTTCGAAGATGCTGCACCGGCAGAAAACGCTCTACAAATTTCCTAAAGAAAAAGATGTTCGAGAAAGTTGGGCAAAAGCTTGCAACTTAGTTGTGTCGCCTTCCGATAGTCTTTTTATTTGTGGAAACCATTTCGATTCGCAGTACGTTACCAAATTCAAGCTATTGCCTGGGACTTTTCCCTGTTTTAGAATAGGTTCAGCACTAAGTCGTAGCTCATCTAGTGCTGACTCAATTTGGGTGTGCCCGCCCGTTTCTAAAAATTATGGTCGTCCTGAGGTAGCTGTAGGAAGTAAAGAAGAGAAGGACGACATAACTTTGAGGGAATTCGAAGCATATTCAATTTTAGAAGAAAGGAGATTAGAATCAGAACCCAAAAATTRCGACGTTGGCTATGCATTAGATAGTCGTGAACGATTTGCTCGATCGGCACGTTACTATCAAAGTAATGCGCTTAAATTGAATAAGAAAATCAAAGAGTTGGA
>NW_017537413.1:61708-70138 GCF_001853355.1 Bactrocera latifrons
CAATTTATGATTTTTAGCTTTTGCCAACGTCGAGAAAAGACGCTTGTTGGCAAAGGCATGCTCGGGGAGATGTAATGGTATTTGTTTTTATGAATGAAGCAAGYTTGCCTGTTGAAAGTGCGCTTGCGTTCATGAATGAAAATATTRTTGTTGTGTGCTTTTCTACAAATTTGGGCATGGAATTGGCTGCCATATTGACTTGTGACGCTGCTGATGCTATTTGAAAGCATTGTTGTTTTTGTAGAACAATATTCGTAGTTTTTGCGTGGGAATGTCATACACACATATTTACATGTGYACGCATATAAGTATGTTGGTTTGTGTATGCATTAATTGTCCGGCAATGTCGTACACATATGCTTATGGATGTATGGATATACATACATACGCGCACACTTTTTACTGATAAATGATAATATCACCAGCTGAATTTGAATTGTACTTACATATGTATGTAAATATGTGCTGATGTGTAGATACATATGAAAATTGAAATGAAATGCGATTTACATATAATATTATTGTAATATATTATAATAAGTAGTTTAGGATATTATGATAGTATGTCATGTATGTATATATGTACATATATAGCATGTCTACATACTCATATGTAAATTTATAATATATTATTAAACATATGAAATATTTAAAAATTAGCTCTTATTTGTACTTTAACCACAAATGTTACTTTGAAAATATCATAATTTAAAGATGAAGTTATCAATTTTGCATGCATTCACWAAAACTCGCAAAATGATATTCAATATCAATTAATATGATTGCATGTATATAAACGTATAAAATTATATGCAAAAGGCTAACATACATCTGCAATCGAAATGTATATTTCTGAGCATAATTTTCATTGAATGCTCAGCTCTGTTCACGGTCCACTGTTAAGATTTCTCCTTCTTAGCTAGCTGTGGTGAAATGCACTCATCGCATTTTGTTAGCTTTTGATAGTTTACACGCCTGTCCGTTGTTGAACCTTCTCTATAAATATACGTTCTCTGCAAGAAGCTGCTCATTTGTCGGAACGGCCGATATCGGACCACTACAAAATATAGCTGCTATACAAACTGAACGATCGGAATCAAATGCTTGTATGGAAAACTTTCACATTTGACAAGATATATTCACGAAATTTGATATAGCTTATTTTCTAAGACAACAATGTGTAAGCGATGGCAAGCGCCCAACAAGGTAAAACGAAGCAAGTGGCAGCAACCAAAAGGGCACAGTCAAAAAGCAACCATCAGCGAGTGAACAATATAAAATAACGAGTTCGCAATATTTGAGAACGTTTTATAAATTTGCATAAAGTGTAAAGTTTTCATATATTTTAATAAAGTTCGATATTTTAAATTGTTTGACTATCAATTATAACGAGTGGACGCGAGTACAGTGTTTTACAGTCTATATACATATTTTAGTACATGTGCGTTGTTGGAGGCTACAGGCACCTGCAGGTATATACTATATAAACAATACATAAAATCAGTACGATGGTGCAAAATAGTGATTTAAAGATTTAACAAGAAAGAGGTTGCTACGGGAAATACAATTAGCGACGACTGGCACGCGAGATCAGTTGTTGCAACGTCTTAGCGCATATGAGGAGTCATCCGAGGTATCAACGGTGGCACAACTGCAGCAAGAGACGAAGCAGTTACGTGAAATAATGGTACAGCTACTACAAGCACGAAATAACGGCACTGGTACAGCCAGCACGCAAGACGTACAAACGGTACAAAACCCAGCTAGCAACGATAGCGCAGTCGTAGTCAACGGCGGCGCAGGCGTCCAAAGTCACACCGCTGACGCTATCAACGAACGACGACAGAGTTGTACGTATGTGGTTGGATGCATCACCGACATTGCACACAACTTGGGAAAATTAAATTTTGCTAATGCGTTGCGACACGAATTTGGTTCAGATCGAGACGAAGCAGAAATTGGTTTCGTTATGGCCAATGCCACGAGGAAAAAAAAACGAAATCGTAAAATAATATTGTTTTCGAGCGGCAGCACTAGGGATACGTTACAAACTGAGTGAGGTATTAAAACATAGAGAACTCCAACAAAGCATTTCGGCAATGAAGTTCACAACAACGAAGCAGATGTGAGACGCCATCGAGGACTATTTCATTAATCGCGGAGGGCTAAGTGAGCCACAAGTATATCAAACAAGCAAGCGAGAAAATAATAACGAAAAATATGCTGAGTTAGCTAAACAAAATGATGAATTTAAAGCACAATTGAAATGCTACTCACTGGACAAATGTCCATTGCCGCAGAAACGACATCGCTGTACAACGTGTAACAGAGTTCATCTAAACGGAGGAAATTGTGAAAAGACGACAGTAGCGTTACGACGCCTTGGTGCAACCAACCTTGTTTCAAGAAATTAATCTACATAAAAGCGGAACCATATATCGCATTCATCGACACGAGCAGCCAATGCAGCACCATTCGTAGGTCACTAGCCAAACGCATCGGCGTTAAAGCCTTCAAATGCTGCTTACAAGTAAAAGTCATTTGCGGAGGGAAGCGTTCACGGAAGCTATCACCATAGACATCACCATCGACGGCAAGCCTACAGGGTGCTATTCCCTGTGAGAACTAAATATCTATGCAGAATTTAGTCCACACAACTCATAAAGGCCCACCCTATTGTTCACAACAAACCGGGAAAATAACGCCACTTCTAGAAACACAAGAAGGTGACAACACGAATGCAGTAAAAACACGCCACGCAAGCAATACAACGTGATAACCACGGAGACGGAGAAATCAAACAAGCAGACGAAACAGCAAGAAGCATGCATACGCAGCGGTAAACCACGTCACAGCCAGCAACATACGCCATCCCAGCAACACACGCCATCCCAAAGCGACATGTTGCTAATGTGTTAGCACGCAGCACAGGCTTGGTGAGGAGTTTGATGGCCGATGATCAGGCAGTCAGCACGGGACTGTGACGGGACTGTGCGTATACACGTTCAGCATCAGACTACGCAGTGAGTTTATCCTCTAGCTAGTCTTGGTACTCTGACTTGTAAACGCCATCTGTTAAGGGTGAACTTGGTTGTGAGTTTATCCTCTGACCAACTCAACCTTTAACATCGCGATCGCTGACGCAGTCTTCCGTGATCCGGTATCTTTACGCGGCAAAGGTGGTCGAACAGGACATCATAGGGTAGCACGCGAGTGTAACGTGGACAGCGTCATTGAAGCCTACATGAGTGGCGGCAGAAGTAGCCAGGCGTAGTCATCGTAGCACGCGAGCGTCAACGTATACGCCAGGATATCGTCATCAAAGCATACAGGAGCGCCGGCAAAGATAGTCGGGCGCAATCGCCGTAGCCGAAGAGCGTCAACACCGCCAAGACACCGTCATTGAAAACCTACACGAGCGCCGGCAGAAATAGCCGAGCGTGGTCGTCGTAGCACGGCAGCGTCAACAAACGTCGCAGGATATCGTCAGCGAAGCCCACGCGTACGCCGGTAGAAGTAGCCGAGCGTGATTGTCGTGGTACAGAACAGCAAGTCGTCTAGCACCCAAGAGCACAGCAGAGCTGGAAACGGTATTGTCCTAACGGACCACACGGAACCGGTACCCTGACAGGWCTCTCCTCGGGCGACGGCAGTAAAACACAGGAGACAATTTTGTAAGTTTAACTAAAATATAAAAGTTAAATAAAATAAACTACGAGACATGGACATGGCGAGTATACCTCAGCAATTTATACTTGTAAGAAGCAGGGGCAACAAAAAGCTTCGTTACATCCCATGACAACCGGTTCTACGCACCGGAACTTACTCGGTTTTTATCCGACCAAGGACCGTTCGGATTGGTGAGTACTAATTTGTGTTTGTTGTCACTAGAGCAACGCCTCGCAGCAGGSTTGCTCCGCATGCTGGCATTGAGTCAAACCCGGGCCCGGAGGAATTTTTCTGCTGCGTATACGCACAAAGGCTCCATCCAAACTTCACCTCGGCCAGGTGCAATACATGCAAAGGTTGAAGCCATCTTAAGACCTGCTCAGGCTTTAAGACTCATAGGGAGTGGACCATGTTGGGCTATGCAATCTGCACATAGTTCGCGCGCCGTGCCGCCATCCAACCAGAGTTGCCACCAGATGACCTCTACGGTCAAGAGCTCACTCAGGCAACATAGCTCCCGCTCTGACCGTTTGGTACTAGGCGACTTTAATGCGCACCACGATCTTTGGCATTCCTTGATCGTAGGGGGATGGAGCTGGCGGAACAGATTGCCGAATCGACATTCTGAACAATGCATGACGAAGCCCCACCAGAATTATGGGCACCCGTAATAGCTCGCCTGATATTACCATCGCTAGTGGTGGTCTGATAAATAGCATAACCAGGCGACATATGCTAACTTTCGCATCAGACCATTCGCTCATATTTATTTCGATCGAGAGCCTCCCGATTTCGCTTTTGTGGACAACCGCACCTTCATTAACTTTAGCAAAGCTAATTGGGTCGGCTTCACAGAATTTACACAAGATGATCGCAGCAGCTACCGCTCGCTTCATCCCGGCTGGAAGAATAGCGGAAATCCGCCCCGAAGCAGCCGTTTTAGTTAATGAGCGCGGCACCTTACGCCTTGCCGATCTCAGGGATCCCCGAATAAGGGATCTCAATTCGGAGATTCGGCGTAGGGTAAACCATCATAAGCGGACAAGATGGATAGAGCACCTGAAGTCCTGTATGAGTAAGCTTTTGGGCTACTGTCAAAGCTTCTTTCCAATCCAAAAAGACATGACGACCGAGTTCAAGTTCAATTCAATGGTCATGCCTCCGCGAACCCGAAGAAGTGCGTGAGCTATTTTAGAAGGCAGTTTACACTGCACCTTTGGGTAGACAAAGCCAAGAGATGTGTTAACCATCGGCTGCGCAATATGCCAAATAACTGCGGATCGCTTACTTTCACCGATGAAGAGGTTCAGAGTGTCATTGCTAAGGCAAAATCTTCCAAATCCATTGTCTCTGAGATAATCAACATGCTAATGCTAAAAAATTTWGGCTCGACGGGAGTAGGTTATCTCACCAAAGTCCTCAACCTGTCACTGACCTCCCTTCACCCGATGTGTGGAAAATCGGAAGAGTGGTCCCACTACTGAAATCTGGGAAACCCGCCAAAAAAGGGGAATCTTATCGCCCGATAACTCTCCTCTCTCCAGTAGTGAAGACACTTGAGGCCTTGCTACTCCCAACTTTCACTCACCACCTGAGCCCAGCCAGTCACCAGTATGGTTTCCGTAAAGTGCACAGCACCACCACAGAACTTAGCATCATAGATAGATAGATAATCCGTGGCCTCAACCAGAAACCACCCTGTGAGAGAACGATCCTCGTAGCGTTGCACTTGTCGAAAGCTTTCGACACAGTCAACCACACAACGATACTGCAGGACATTGAAAAAACTTCGCTCCTTCCAGGGCTTAAGAGGTGGACCATGACCTATCTGAACGGTCATCAGTCATCGACTGGTGCAACATCTAAACTGAGAAGAATTAAACAAGAGGTTCCGCAGGGTGGTGTTCTCTCTCCGCTACTGTTTAACTTCTACATCTCGAAACTCCCACAACCACCAGAGGGGGTTTCAATAACCTCGTACGCAGATGACTGCACGATATTAACATCGGGCAATGGAATCGATGGCATGTGTTCGAAGGTAAACAACTACCTCTCCGACCTTTCTGGCTTCCTCACTACACGGAACCTCACACTTTCTCCCACCAAATCGACAGCGAACATATTTACGAACTGGACGAAAGAGTATAGACTTGAAATTAAAATTGAAGTCGATGGCATTAAAATTCCGACCGTCARTAACCATTAGATTTTAGGAGTAACCTTCGATAGTCTACACGAACAATCTGTTCTTCGGCAATCACGATCATGTAAACGGTATGGCTGGTAGGCACCTTGTCGCGGTGCAGGGGCTTAGGCGCAAGGCATACTCGGCGCCCCCCAACCCGTGCGGCTGGTGCTCGTTGGCACTGACCATGCGGGGCGACGGGTGCCGCATGCGTGCGCTAACCAAGAGCTACCACCTCCGAATCCAGGGTGTTACGCTGTAAAAGGCATTCGCATGGCTGTACTGCCTCTCAGCTACCCGGTGTAGTCGCTTACACCGGAAGAGCTCACGGTGCTCCAAGATCTCCTCATGGAGGAGGTGTTCAGAGGGGAGGACTATGCGGCGTCCTTCCTGGGAGYTGAGTTTAGAGGAGGAATGCTGCAGGTAGACTSCGTGGATGAGGCGTCCGCTGACTGGCTGAAGGAGTACGCTACAAAGCTCGAAGGCTGGAAGGGTCCTGTCCTCTGCGCGAAGAGGGCGGAAGATTTGCCAATCATGCACAGCATGAYAATGTTCCTCCCTCGGTGCGGGGACAAGCCCTATGAGTTCGCCTTGGGGCTGGTGAAAAACCAGAACCGGGGACTCAGCATTTCGTCCTGACGCGTCGTGAGCAGCAAGATGGAGAAGATCGGAGGTATGAGAGGATGGAGACTCAACCTGTTCATTGACGATGAGTCGTACAGGTACGTCCGGGCAGCGAGCTTCCRCCTGYACTRCAGGTTCAGCACGGTGGTCATACGGCCCAACAGGCCTGCAGCCACCGGGAGCAAGGGAGCAGCAACGCCASCAACTCTCCAGAAGAAGGTTGCGGACAGACCGACAGGGCCTGGAGCAGGCCCGGAGGCACTGTACATGCAGGTGGACGTGGTGTCGGAGCAGCCATGCGGTAGTAGGACTGAGAAGGCAGTGCCCTCGGCGACTACCGACGTCCCCAAAGAAGGTCGCACAGATGAGCTACCCTCCACGCAGGAGCTCCTCGAAGGGTTAGSTGACCCAAWGGACAGCAGTACGGTGGACGGTGGGGAAGAGGATCTGCCCTTCCTTGAACCCATCCTGTAATGGCCGTCACTACAGAAGTTGCCCAAGTGAACCTGCATCACGYGGCTGCAGCCTCAGCCGTTATAACCAGCAGGTTCACTGTGGAGAAGCTGGKCATGCTGCTGATCCAAGAGCCTTGGGTCTACAGAGGAGAGGTTAAAGGCCTCAAAACGGAGGCAAACAAGGTAATCTGGGACCTCTCTAGCGAAAGGCCTAGAACTTGTATAGTGGTCAGGAACAATATTGATTTCTTTTGCATTTCAGAGTTTCTGACTCAGGACWTGGYGGCGGTGCAGGCCAGGGATTCTGAGGGCAAGGACTTCATCCTGGCCTCAGCATACTTCCCAGGGGAGGCACCTACAGCGCCTCCGGAGATGGTRGTAAGGCTGGTAGAGCACTGCAGACGGCACAGGCTCCCCCTCATCATAGGCTGTGACGCCAACGCTCACCACATTGGAATGGGGAAGCACCGATTGCAACACAAGAGGTGAGTCTCTCTTAGAATTCATTGTAGGTAGTAACTTAGAAATAGAGAACGTAGGGTGTGAACCCACGTTCATAACTATAAGTAGAAGGGAGGTGTTGGACATCACCTTTAGCAATGAACCTGCAGGCGGACTGGTCTCGCAATGGAGGGTTTCGACGGAGCCCTCTTTGTCAGACCACAGGATCATAAGGTTCAAGCTAAACGTAGAGGTCTAAGCTAAATGAGGTCTCTCTAAGCTAAATGAGTCTGTAATCAATGCTTATCATAGCAGCTGTCCCCTCAAAGCGCATACTGACAGACAGACGAGTCTGCCAGTGGTGGACAAAGGAGCTAGCGGACCTCCGCAAGAAAGTACTCTGCCAGTTCAACAGAGCGAAACGTACGGGGGTCTGGGCAGAATACCGAAGCTATCTCACCCTATATAATAAGGAGGTTAGGTCTGCAAAGCAGGCCAGCTTCAGGAGATTCTGCGAGAATGTCTTCACTACGCCAGAAGCGGCTCGGCTGCACAAAGCTCTGGCTRGGGGCACAAAGGGAGTAGAATTAGCAATTAAGCGGGACAAYGGGACATTCACGACCAGTGCGGAGGACAGGGCCATGGAGCTCTTGAGGGCGCACTTCCCGGAGACAGTTCGGGAGGACCGCTGTCCACCGGTGATCGAACACAGGCCATCCCGCGAGGATTRGAGTWTTGCCAAACAGCTGTTCACGGCGGACTCGATCCGGTGGGCGCTGGCCTCTTTTGAGAGCTTCAAGTCTCCGGGAGTGGATGGCCTCTTTCCGGCGATGTTGCAACAGGGGGAGCAGCTTTTGATGCTAGCCCACCTAGTTCGACTGCTGAGAGAGAGCCTCGCATTGGCATATATCCCTGAGGTATGGAGGACAGCGAAGGTGATCTTCAYACCTAAGGTAGGAAGGAAAGACTACTCGTTGGCGAAATCATTCAGACCGATAAGTCTAACGTCCTTCCTACTGAAAACCATGGAGAAGATCGTGGATCAAGAAATAAGGA
>NW_017537413.1:71320-78332 GCF_001853355.1 Bactrocera latifrons
GGTTTAAGGTCACCCTCGGCAGCAAAGAGGAGTGGAACGACACCAACCTCGAGCGGTTGTTGAGGAACAGTACTATAAGGTGGTACACAGATGGGTCTAAAATGGCGGAGGGAACTGGCGCAGGGATTGTGGGCCCACGCACTAGGCTTCCAGTACCCATGGCTGAGTTCCCGAGCATTTTCCAGGCAGAGGTGTATACTATAAGCCGGTGCATAGAAATAAACCTCCATCGCAACTATCGCAATGAGCGTATAGCCATTCTAAGCGATAGTCAAGCGGCGCTGAAGGCGATCTCCTCTTACGAGATCAGGTCGCTTCTGGTGCAGGAGTGTAGGGAGAGGCTGAATAGCCTTGCGGAGAAAAACCAAGTACACCTGATATGGGTGTCTGGTCACAAAGGTATAGCCGGTAATGAACTGGCAGAGAAGCTCGCCCGCTCTGCAGTCTCCACGAGGATGGTAAGACCCGAACCCTTCACAGGAGTGGGTCCCCACACCATCAAGGAGCTGCTTCGTAAAAAGGAGAGAACAGGAAGGGAAGAGCACTGGCGACAAACTCATGGTGTGAGACACGCCAAGCTGCTAATGGGAGGTTACAACCCGAGAAGGTTCAAAATGGTAATTAACTTGCCCAAGAGCAAACTCAGGCAGCTTGCGCCAACTGCCGGTTCTGTGACAGGGAGCCTGAAACTCCGGAGCATCTGCTGATCGACTGCACAGCAGTCTGTATTCGCAGAGCCAAGGCCCTTGGAGTTCCATTTCCGGATAGGGATCGCATTGCCTCGCTAGCGCCTAGCAGCCTACTGGACTTCATCAATGGGCTGGGGCTAAGTGAGGCAATGTAAGGAAGGAGAGGGCACAATAGACCAAAGGTCGCAGTGCATTCCTCATTATCATTCATTCATTCATTCATGTCAGTTCATAGCGTTGCGACGATTGTTTGAATTGAAGAGAAACTTTGGGTAAACTATAAGTAAATCTACGAGTAAATCTATGGGTAAATCTATGAGTACAGCAAACAACAGCAATTTTCTGCTGGTCTGATTTGAATCATGTGTGGCAAAAAATGTATCAGCTTCTAAAATGCTCGTATGTTACAAATATTCGATGCATAAACAATAGAAATTCCATCGAGTGCGTAAATACATACGCACATACACTCGATGAAATTTACCTTATATTGTGTACTTATATATGTATGTGTGTATATATATACATAGTATGTAGAGGTCATAGCATATACATATATACATCTGTTATATGTACATATGTACTCGATGCTAAATCAGGGTTTAGGGGATGATATACAAACCGAACGCTGTCGATCATTTCAATCATTGAAGCATAAGTTTGCATCATTTCGGGTATTTTCTGCTGATACGAACGTTCATAAACAAATCAGGYATAAGCTGATCGTTAGTGATTTCAATTTGTTCTCTATCGCTGATTTGAAGACAAACGGTTCGATTTGTGTACATGAACCGAAGTGACAGAATCAGACAGAGTAACGTATCAGTACTTAAGTATACACAAAAATTTATTACTCGTTGCAGTTCTCTGGTGCTTATCCTTTATAATTTTTTAATGGTACCGTATAACGGGTACCTTACACAAGAACAAAAAAGATTCAACTATGTTCTAAGTTCGACAAGAGCAGGCTTTCGGCATTTTGAAAAAAAAAATCGGATTCTTAATTATCTTGAAATATAGAACTTGGTCTTGGCAAAGCACTTAATGGCTTCTATGGTTCTTCACAATTTTATTATTGACAACGAAGGTTGCAATATTGACGAAGAAACTATAATAAATCAAATAGACGTTGAATATAATTCACAACCTGATGTGTCGACAAATTTATCAAGAGAAGAAGCCATACGAAAAAGAACTAATCTAACTACTTTACCTTCAACTTAATAATTACATGCTTATATGCAATGGCTGAAGCAATAGTCTACATGTTAATTTTCAATTCTCTTGTAATGTTTTTTTTTGTTTTTGCTAAATTATTCTACAATTTTGAATTTGAATTTTTGTTTATTATATTTTTATACGATATTTGACAATCATCTCCCCATTAAACTGTGAAATTTAGTATTTTATTTTAAAGTTGTAATAACATTTATT
Source organism: Bactrocera latifrons (assembly GCF_001853355.1). NCBI lineage: Eukaryota > Metazoa > Arthropoda > Insecta > Diptera > Tephritidae > Bactrocera > Bactrocera latifrons. The sequence continues at coordinate 73,444 of NW_017537413.1, forward strand.
TATAATTTGAACTACATGTGCTTTAAATATATGAATAAATAAACTTATTTAAAATGAAATATACGTTACGATTATTTAAAAATAGAACATTGAAAAAAAAGTCGTAAATTGCTATGCACAGCTAACTAAACTCTGTCAGTAATGTATTCTATTGGTATTAGACATAGATGTCAGTAGCAAACGGAGGCTTTGCATTTCTTCCAGTTTTTGTTTTTCCACTTCCAGCTTTTCTTTTTCTACTTGCATCAACTCTTTTAAAATTTCTTTGTCTGCAGAGGCTTCTTTTTCCAAAAAAACTTAGAACTTCTTTCGATCTGATTTTGATTTTGACTTTGGCGATGTGCTAATTCACGAAAATCGTTAGTATCACCGGTTCCACTCAATATATCATATAGCGATGAATCTAAAGTCTCCTGAGGAACGGTCACATTGCTGCGAGTGACGTAAACATCGTCCATTTCCTCGTAAAACCCCCAGGAGCAGCTTTTTGCGCTCGTAATTCCATTTTTTGCGCCTTCGGGCGCGCTCTACAAAAATAACTCTGGTCGAGTAACACCGGGGTGACTGAAGTACTTTCCCATAGTACTCCCTTCTTTGAACTTTAAAGTCGAATATCTCGTAAACAGTGTTTGCGGTAGTTATAACCTTCGCTGACCAGATAAATTCATGCTTTAGACCAGTCGATTAGCCTTCAAGATCGTGTGATATCACACCCTTAGATTTTTTCCTGTTAGGATACGAAAAGTCTTAAGTCAATACGGACAATCCCGTTTTGATTTAGGTCTTGGAGAAAAACATAACGCCTGTCCTTCGCCAGTTACCAGTCGAAATGCTCAATCGAGTGATTGGAAATTGAAACGTAGTCGCGGCCAATATTTGCTGTCTCTTATACACATCTAGATGTGTATAAGAGACAGGGTTGGGAATGACCGAAGTCTTAAATTTAATAAACTTATACAAGCATAATTTATAAATTTATTATTTTAACTGGTATCTTTATATCCCAATTATTACATAGTGGTCCAAAAATATGAATTCTATTCTTATTTTTCCCAGAAATATGTTTGTGGAAAAAAGGATCTTTCTCCTTTGTTATTATCTTATTTTTCCCAGAAATACATTTCTATAAAAAAAAGATCGTAATCCTTTTTTTATTTCCTCATAAAAGCTACATCAGCTACCTAACTGACGGCATTTCGCAATTTCAAGAGCTCAAAGCATGCGCTACATCAGCCTGAACCTACCTACCCTACGCCTTTGCGCAAATGATTATGTCAAGATAACAAATGCCCACATACAGATTTGCAAAGGCAATAGCAATAGATTTGACAGATAGTAAGACATAGATTTTATCCTGTCGAGATGCCCCGTTACTATGCATCTCCATAGACAATATATATTGTGAACAACTTCGGAAATTTATTGCCTCTTAGGTGCAATAATCTGTTTGCCCATTTCCTAACATGAACTTATCAATCAATTAACTAGAAATGTACTTTTCTCTTCCACAAATGTGTATTTTGAAACAAGATATCATATATTAGGGCATAACATTCGAACAATTATTTTAAACAAAAAGCAATATATTTGAATTCATATATATTGAATATTTCTTTGCTAAATTGGAGTATCAGCAACATTAAAAAGACTTGCCACTTGCATTTAATCTTCCCTGGCATCCCCAAAGCGATACATTGTTTTTTTTTTTTGTGTTTCAATATCTTTTTATTTATTGAATGTGCCTTTTGTTTTAAAAGCCTAACCACAAGTTAAAAAATCTTAAATCTATTTAAAAACTAGACACGCTCAAGCAAGTGATTGAGCTGTTTTGGTAATGTATTGCTCCTTAGTACGCGGGCATATCTCTTCTTTTAAGGCGTGGTTGATCGCAAGAATGTACCAAAGCATTAGCCAAAGGGTTTGGGGATCGCGGATGTAAAGAAATATATTTAATTCTGCTGTCTTCTACTTCTTTCCTTACCATATAAATACCAAGGTGTTTATGGATATTTTCGCATGTACCATGGTGAACACGTGATTGTCCTAAGCATTTTTGATTGAAACCTTTGTAATATATTAATATTAGTTGCACAAAAAAATGATAGAGAAAGAGATTACGCAATACGCACGTTTGCTTTCAGTCAGCTGTTCTTGCCTACGTCACGGTTGACTTGTTATTCGCCCACGCCTTTGAATGTGAATTCGAATTGTACTTAGATAGATGGATAAATAACTGAGGAATGCACTGCGACCTTAGGTCTATTGTGCCCTCTGCTAACTTAGAGGGACTCGCTTAGCCCCAGCATACTTACGAAGTCCAGTATTCTGCTGGGTGCTAGCGAGGCGATGTAATCCCTATCCGGAAACATGGCTAGAAGGGCCTTCGACCTGCACCGACAGACTGCAATGCAGTCGATTAACAGGTATTCCGGGGTTTCAGGGTCCCTGTCGCAAAACCGACAGTTGGCGCAAGATGAAAGGCCCATGTTGGCTACGTGCCTTTTCAGCTTGCAGTCTACGGTATAAAACGCAACCAGGATTCTGAGTTTGTTTTTTGGGAGGTTAATTAACGATTTAAACCTCTTTTGGTTATACCCCCTAACTAGCAGCTTGGCATGATGCATACCGTGCGCTCGCTGCCAATACCTTTCGACGCACAGTCTTCCTTCCTTGCGGAGCAGCTCCTTCACAGTGTGGGGACCCACCGCAATGAATGGTTCGGGCCCAACCATACTGGTGGAGGCTGCGGAGCGGGCTAGCTCGTCAGCCAGTTCGTTACCGGCTATACCCCTGTGGTGGAGGTTTATCTCTATACACCGACTTRTAGCCAGGACTTCAGCCTGAAAAATACTCGGAAAGCTTCCCATCGGAATGGAGAGCTTGGTACGCGGGCCTACAATATCCGCACCTATTCCTTCCGACGTTTTTGAGCCGTCGGTGTACCACCTCAATGTACTATCCCTTAGCATTTGCTCAAGAGTGGGGTCGTTCCACTCACTCTTGCTACCRAGGGTAACCTTAAACCTTTTCGTGAAATGAGTTGATTTAGTAATGCCGTCCTTTGGGAGGAGGGCAATAGGAATGTCGCCACTTATCCTCTCCATCATCTGGGACGAGATTATCTTGCCTTTGCCGCATCCCTCTGCTGTTATCTGCAGAAGTGAGTGCTTGGCTACCTGATCTATCATTATATGGAGCGGTGTAAGTTCCAACAGAACCTCCAGAGCTGCCGTCGGACAGGTTCGCATAGCGCCCGTCATGCAAACACATGCTAGTCGCTGAAACTTCGATAGTTGGGTTACCACCGACGCTACGTAGGTCCAGGATATAGCGCCGTATGTAATTATCGGTCGCACAATCATGGTGTACAACCATCTAACGATCTTTGGCTCACAGCCCCAGGATTCACTCGAATTGTGCTTTCAACTGAAGTATTAATTGGGAAATTTAAAATTTTTTAAAATGTGCGCAGTGTTCGGATGCAATAATAAAAATGTTAAAAATGGTGCTATGGATTGGAGATTTTTCCATTTCCCTAAGAATAAAGCAGTACTAAAACAATAGATTCATTTCTGTCGCCGGGCGGACAAAATTAATATTAAAAATGCGTTCACTTATGAAGTGCACTGCACTCCAGAAGCCTCCGAAAGCTATTTGCAGTTTATAATGGGTAATTATATCATTTTGATTACAATAATTTTACTTTTATAATCAAACACTGTTGCAGGTTTAAGGTCGCGGAATCCAACGAAGTTACTACCTAGCGCTTTTCCCACTGCTCCTGCAGAGGTTAATGAACGACAGAAAATGATGTAGTCTCGTTTAAACTAAGACGTTTTAGAAATTTTTTTGATGTGATCAGGTTAAAAGGTGGTCTTCACCATTACCCTGATAGGCAGGAGTTCAAGTATAGGCTGCGTTCCTATATACTTGGTCACAACTAAGGAGCGCTTACAGATGAAGGAAATGTTAAAGTCGACAACACCCCAGATTTGGAAGGGAATTACTTATCTCTAACGGGTAATTATCAAAATATTAAAACTGCATAGCATATCCCAATTATAATAATAAACTTTCAAACAATTTATTCCATTTATTTATACGCATTTATTATATTTTTACAGGTAATATTTTTTAACGTGTTAAATTACAGATCTAAACTCCACTGGCCCAACTGAAAAAAATTGATGACTTGCAGATTCTCAACAACGACGGACTTGAGAATTTGGCGGGTACACCTGCCACAAACCTGGTAAAGACAATGGAGCATATGACAGCCCTGAAAGCAGTATTTGACGACATAAATGGTACTGATTTCCATATAATATATCTGTACAAATTATGTTCAAAAAGACTTAGATTTAAATAATTTTGTAAACTGTGCCACGAAAGTAAAAGAACTGTTTTGCACAGGTCGTACTCCACAGTTGAATGCCATACATCCAAATTGGCTTTATGATCGCATTACATAAAAGTACTTGCAGCTCTTAWCTTCATGCAAGTTCTTTTACTAGATATATGTTTGTTAAGTCTTCTATCTAGGTTAATACCAAGCTAAGTTACTTCATTCGCTTGGGGTACTATAATATTTTTATTTTTTACTACCGGACACATTTATGGTCTAAGCAAAAATAACATGCTTTGTTCATTCACATTTATACGCCAGTTGGCTAGTCATTCTTCGACAAAAGTGCTCGGCTAATATTCTTAATGCTATTATGTGGCATTTGTTACGGTTAGCTGTTGGAAGATCTGCTGTATAGTGTTGGGCCTATCAAACAAACAGTCGTCGCACTCGCGACTTGGCACTCACGTCACTGTTGATAGTCATAGCTTTGAAGTTGTAGATAATTTCGTCTATCTTGGAACCAGCGTAAACACCACCAACA
>NW_017537413.1:78736-83643 GCF_001853355.1 Bactrocera latifrons
AGAGGAAGAGGAAGATCTCCACTCCGTTGGAAGGACCAAGTGGAGAAGGACCTGGCTTCACTTGGAATATCTAATTGGCGCCACGTAGCGAAAAGAAAAAACGACTGGCGCGCTGTTGTTAACTCGGCTATAATCGCGTAAGCGGTGTCTACGCCAATCAAGAAGAAGAAGAGTGTTGGGCCTAAAACACTGCCCTGTGGTACACCAGCCCTTATCTGTCTTTCATCAGATATGAAAACTCCAACTTTTAACATAAATTTTCTATTTTTTAAATAATACTCCAATAATTTATACAATTCTGAAGGTAGAATATTTTTAATCTTATATAAAAGGCCCTCATGCCATACCTTATACTATGTTCGGACCGACAACGAAAACATGTTTTCGTGGGAAAAACCGGTTGAAAACTGGGAAAAACACAGTTGTCGATGAAACCTATTTGAAAACGTACATTCCACTCATTATAATCGGTGCCTGCTCCAGTTTAATTGAAGTTGTTGGAAGACATGCTTTGCCGGCCCTAAATTAATTGCAATGGCAGTAAAATATGTCAGACCAGAACCCAAGTTTATTTTCGTGCCAACATGTATCACTTGACCTTGCATATTTCGTTATAGAATTTTTGCATTTTGTGTCATCGTGCAATCTTGCAGAGCAAGACAATGCCGCTTTTGATAGTTGTCAGTGAAAACCACGGTAGAGGAGGGTAGAATCACTATCAGCTGATGTTATGTAAACAAAGCCATAGCTGATAGGTGCCACTGTAGAAACGTCAAGGGGAGTCCGAGGTTGAGTTTCTATTGGAATCCAAGATGGCCGACTTTTAAAAATATTGGTTATATATAAAACTGTAATATATTTTCAAAAGAAAACATTTTTATTTTAATATATATATTTAAAGATGAGAACAATATGAGCAAATACATGAAAAATGAAGTGTTTTATTTATGCCTCGCTGTAATTGTGGTAAGTTCACCACAGAAAGAAACATAAATAACAGATCGACTGGAATTTTATTCCAATAAAAGTACGAAGTAACTAAACATGGCTTCGTTAATATTGCTTACCTGAAAGATGCTGTTCCAATTTTGTGATTTAAGAGATGAAAAAGCGATACACGATGCTGTGAAGTACTCAAATTTAGTTATCACCTTAGTTGGACGTGAATTCGAGACAAAATTTTAAATTCAATGACGTGCTCGTGGAAGGTGCACRTCGCTTTGCTAGGTAAGCTAAAATTAAACTTTATTTCAAAAGATTTACCATGTATTTTTTAATTTTTTTTAATAGAATCAGCAAAGAAGCTGGTGTAAAACATTTGATTATTTGTCTGCCTTAAACGTTAGTTCCARATCAATGAGCTTTGTGATTGAGGGTGRAAGTAACTTTTTGAAAAGCAAATACTACGGTGAATGTGCTGTTCGGATGTTGAACAAGCTATTGTCAATTGCGCTAAGGATCCCGATCAAGCTGTTGGGTACGTTTTGAGCAAATTTGAATTTACATACTTTCTAATATGCGTTACCAGTTGAGCGAATTAATTGACTGGTTCCATCGTGTTATGCGCAGAGATGAAAAATGGTGGGATACCATCGTTAAGACAACTTGCGATCCTACCTTCCTATTGAAAGTCAAGTTCACTGAACTTATCTGTCCTGGACAATCTATTGGTGAACTACATATTGGTGAGGAACGTATCGATCGCGAATGCATTACGATGTCATTTGGGTGTACAATTGACCTCCATGGAAGAGCAAGTACCATGGGAATTGCGATCATATCGTGCTGCGCAATATTATGATGCCGAATTGGGAGAGTGGGGGACCCAGCTCCACCAAAACCGATAAAACATCGGGAAGAACTACGTATGTTTGCATAAAACTACTATAATGGCAACAACGCTAATAACAACAGCCAAGCAAATAATAAACAACACTCATCAAATAAAAGTTGGTGGCGTTGGTGGCCAAGCAGCGATTTGAAAAGAAACATTTGCATCTACGCGAATTACAATTCGTCTTTTTATCTAGTGAATTATGGTCGATTATGAACGATTTAGAAATTGATAATTAAACTTTAAAAAATAAAAAAATGTAAATTGCTTAATAATGAACCGCTATTAAAAATTAAGGAATTTGAGTTTTATTTTTATTTTGGCCAAACAAGTTATTATCGATTAGGATAATTTCAAATGGAGTATATTTCGAACCATCATTTTTTTTTTTCAAATATTTATGCCAGTATTACTATTAAGCATGGCAAAATAGTGTTGCGTAAGCGAATTTAAACTACTTTTTACTACTATAAAGATATTGCAAAATCAAAAAATAATTCCTTTAAGAATCCTTTTTATTTAAAAACGTAGCTTAGAACTAAAAAATAATATGGTAAATCTGTTAGGCTGGTCAAACACTCCATTTTCGAACGTGTAGAATTCCTGATCGCCGGCGTATAGCTAAATTCTGACACATAAAAAGTGTATGTAGTTTGTGATTACAAAAATTTATACTTAAAATATAAGAGACATGGCTATTTTAATTATCTCTTTATTTATCTTACAATAAAGATTGTGTTGTACTGTTCAGACTAATTATTATGATATGCAATACCAAATTTTTCGACAATAGTTATCTCTTTTGGCCAACTCATTATCAAAAATAATTTCCAATTTGTTCATGAATAAGTTAACTAAAATGCTTAAAAATATATAGCATATTAATTTATATCAAGAAGATATAATTAAGTCTTTTGATAACAGCATTAAATTTCATTCTATAAGCAAAATTTAAAATAGTATTTTTAAATGCATAAATATAGTACTGCAAATTTATAATTTAAAATTAAAGTATTTTTGCTTTACGCAAGCCGTTTTAACCTCTCGCCACCCTTATTCACCAGAGGTGGCCATGATGTTTATATTGTGAACGTACACTTGGGGGGTAGGTTAAGGACTGTGAATGGCTCTTTTACTACGGTGAATGGGACTTTCCCTACTCCCTTGTACCATGGTGAAAACTCATCGAAAACACGCATTGTCAGTCCGAACGACTTCCACAACATACAAATGTGTTTTTGAATATGTTTTCAATGTCGGTCCGAACTATGGTATTGTCCTTAACCTACCCCCCAAGTGTACGTTCACGATAAAAACATCATTATTATAGATAACCTATCAAAGCGAGGTGTACCTTCCACGAGCTCGTCATTGAATTTAGAATTTTGTCCCGAATTCACGTCCAACTAAGGTGATAACTACATTTGAGTACTTCACAGCATCGCGTATCGCTTTTTCATCTCTTAAATCACAAAATTGGAACAGCATCGGTCAGGTAAGCAATATTAACGAAGCCATGTTTAGTTATTTCGTACTTTTATTGGAATAAAATCCCAGTCGATCTGTTATTTATCTTTCTTTTCCAAACACTTATCTTCAATTTCCAAACAGTTTTTCCAGATTCAAATAACTAAATAAACCATAGTAAAGGATTGTTCCATGAAATAAATTAAAACAAATTGTCTTGCAAAGCCTGTGTTATGATTATGGCTGTGAATGAGCATATTCTGGACCCCACCATTCGACTTGGTTGCTTATTTGTTCATAACATTTTTCTGTGGTGAACTTACCACAATTAAAAAGGGGCATAAACAAAAAACTTAATTTTTCATGTATTTGCTCAAATTGTTCTGATCTTTAAAAAATATATTAAAATAAAAATATTTTCTTTTGAAAATATATTACAGTGTTATATATAACCAATATTTTTGGAATAACTTTTCCATTAAATTTTAGAAAATAACACAATGCAACCATTTTCCGGTTAAAAGTCGGCCATCTTGGATTCCAATAGAAACTCAACCCCGGAAACCCCTTGACGTTTCTACAGTGGTACCTCTCAGCGTTGGCTTGGTTTACATAACATCAGCTGATAGTGACTCTACTCCTCCTCTACCGTGGTCCGAACAGAGTATTAACAAACACCTGAGCCACGTCTAGAAATATAACTGAACAGTACTCTCTGTGCTCAAATGCTTTTCTTATTTCGTTAGCAATTCTATTTACTTGCTCTATCGTGCTATGTTTTTCACTAAACCCGAATTGGTCCTTTGGTATTGTATTATTTTCATGAAGAAAAGGAGACATCTTTGAGAGTAATACTTTTTCAAATACTTTTGAAAGATAGGGTAGAAGACTGATTGGTCTGTATGAAGACGGCTGTGTTACGTCTTTCCCAGGTTTGTCTATCAAGATAATCTGAGACCTTTTCCACAAATTAGGATAGTGTCCGAGATTAATAATTGCATTGAAGAGCAAAGAGAGCACTTTTACCGCAATATGTGGTAGCTCAATTAGCATTTTTGGAGTAATATTAGCACGTCCTGGTTACTTTTTTGGGTTAAGTTCTTTTATTATTCTAGTAACTTCAGAAGTAGAAGTCCTAATAGACCAGTGGTCGGCATTTCATAGCAAAATTTGCAAACTAACTGAACACGTACGCTGGCGCTCTATCGTTCAGTGGTTGTCGGGCCAGCAACGAATTAACATCGCGGAAGATTATAGCTCAAAACCAAATATGCCCTGCGAGAAATATTTTATGATTCCAAACGCCTTTGGTGCCATGCAATGCCTTTTATGTTCCAAGTCTTTTAAAGATAATAGGGAATACATTCTTAAAACACATTTTGTTAATTTTCATTATACTATTAATTATTTAGATGAAGAAGAACGAAAATGTCTTTTTAAAGAAAAAAAAAGTTTTTTTGCTTAATTTTAATTCCAATTTCTCACTGGACCACTTTTTTTTCGTGCTCACCAACACAGTGACAGATCGGCTGACTTCATAAACGCAGTTTGCAATGCATCACTGCAATGTCTAGTGTTCATAATTGCATCAGGCACAACCTTGGCC
>NW_017537413.1:87088-102268 GCF_001853355.1 Bactrocera latifrons
GTCTACGCCAATCAAGAAGAAGAAGAAGTTGCCGCTGACTTATAGTTTTAAAGATATTTGCGTTTAAAGATAAAAAATTTACAACTTTTAAATTGATAATTTGTTTATTGTGAATAACTTTCCACTTATATTATGCACTTTTCACTTACTAACACTTCACTATAACGTTTTTGTATATAAATTTTTTTAATATTTATTGCAAATAAAGCTTTATTTTTATTTATTTTGTTTTAGTTAAATTCACTGCATTTGCACAACAAGAATAGGGTTGCATACTAGCAAATAAATGGTATTGCCATATCTGCCTAGTTGTCAACAAAAGAAAAAAAGCTAAAGCATTATACCCCAAATACCTGAAAAAAATTTTAATATAAAAAATATTTTGTCATAAATAAAAACAAAAGCAAATTTAAGGTTCTTTTGTATGTTTTATTGCTTGTAAAAGCTTTTCAAATTGATCTTCATGGTTTCTTCGAATGGTTTTACGCCACAGATACTCAATAATTAAATCTGCAAAGTTGTGTTGGTTAGAGAAATTGTCTTTTAAAAAGAACCTTTTGATGACACGCCACTGTGACTCAATTCTTTGAGTGTGTGTCCCGTCAGGGGCGACAAAGGGATTTTCCGGATCACTATGATTGACCCTTCGGTGCTCATACCCATGATCGGAAAGGCAATTATATGCCCTCCAAAAGTCGGGACATATAATTGACCCTTCCGCCACGTGCTTCTTGATAATAGGTATGAGCACCTCAGCAGATCTAACATTCTCGTGACACACTACCAATCTCAAGTCCTCGCTCCCATCCTCTACCATGCCCAGTACCCAGAGTCCTTCAACTCTTCTACCTGAAATATGAGAAAATAAGTTAGTACCTAAAATTTTATACAATATATATAAGAGTTATTACCTTTATTGTATTTTCGTTTTCCAAACTTGCTTTCATCAATTTGTACAATTTTTCCGGGACCACCAATTTTTTCCACAGCCTTTTCATGGTCAATTTGATACAGCACAACGGCTTCTCGACAATAGCTGTACCAATCGCATATTGTGGCTGTTGACAAAATAGCTATAAAGCTGTTTTTCCGGACTTCGGTCTGGCACCAATGAGAAGCGTATGCGAACATCAGATAAAATATCTGAGGCAATGGTATCTTCGCATTTTCAAACCAAGTCCCTTTAGCCCTCGATACCGCAGCCAGCGAACGGCAACTACCTCTACGGCATCTTAAAGACCCCACCGTATTATTCCCCGATAGAGTGGGGATCATGGGTTTTTTATGCGTGCGGCACAATTTATTGCTTAAAATTAAGCCCTCTTCTTCCGCAAAAGCAATGCACTTCTCCCTAGTGCTAAAGGGCTCCACAACTTTCGTTATGTTCCACATTTTTCGTAGTTCTGCAACGGTAAGAACACTTTTACGTACACCGCGGCTGGTGGAAGGTTTATCGAAATCTAGAGAGAATACTTAATTAAAAATTTACAAATATTTGATAACATACCTGATCGTTGTGCACACATTTTGCAATTTTTCTTTTTTTTAATAAAACACCAAATTGAAGGAATGAAAATATATAAAAATCACTAACCACACTTGCTAATTGCTTCGCCAAATTTAAAAGCAAAAGCGAAACAAAAAAAAGAAACGGTACTTAGTTGGGAAACTAACAGTACAATTGTTCCTGGAATTATTCCCGTTAAAGAAAATGAAGCGTTAAAACGGGCCCTTCACGGTATTGCAACTTTTTATAATGTTCAGAGTTCTTTCGCGTAGAACTCTATTCTGCACTGGCGGCCTTCGGCCGCGCTTCAAAAAAAATAACCCTGGCCGATCCAAAACCGGGGTGTTCAGAGTTCTTTCGCGTGGAACTCCCTTCTGCACTGGCAGCCTTCGCCCGCGCTTCAAAAAAAATAACCCTGGCCGATCCAAAACCGGGGTGTTCAGAGTTCTTTCGCGTAGAACTCCCTTCTGCACTGGCGGCCTTCGACCGTGCTTCAAAAAAAATAACCCTGGTCGATCCAAAACCGGGGTGTTCATAGTTCTTTCGCGTAGAACTCCCTTCTGCACTGGCGGCCTTCGGCCGCGCTTCAAAAAATATAACCCTGGTCGATCCAACACCGGGGTGTTCAAAGTTCTTTCGCGTAGAACTCCTTTCTGCAACTTTTTTTTTATAAAAAATTGCTAAAGGTTTTTGGCGTTTTCCTTTTATGTATTTGGGGTATAAAGTTTAAAGATATAAAGAACATATCTTTTGTTGACAACTAGGCAGATATGGCAATACCATTTATTTGCTAGTATGCAACCCTATTCTTGCAGTGCAAATGCAGTGAATTTAASWWAAACAAAATAATTGAAATAAAGCTTTATTTGCARTAAATATTAAAAAAATTTATATACAAAAACGTTATAGTGAAGTGTTAGTAAGTGAAAAGTGCATAATATAAGTGGAAAAGTTATTCACAATAAACAAATTATCAATTTAAAAGTTGTAAATTTTTTAACTTTAAACGCAAATATCTTTAGAGATATAAGTCAGCGATAACTATATATATATATTTTCGTGATCTGGAGAACGTCACCTTTCCAGTGATACCCATTTTATCCTCGAAATCCGGGGATGCTATTCTAAATCTCAGCCGATTTATGGTAAGTAAAAGTGGTTTACTTTAAAGATTGTAGTTTAACTTATGATTTTTTAATATTTTCTGCATATGCATATTGAAAAAGTGGAAACCTGAGAGGAAGAAATTACTTATAGAAATAAGATTGAAGTATGAGCCAGATTTCGTTGCGAAAAAAAAAGAGGAACACACTTTGGGAGCAAAATTGCGGGATGTGAAGGAAATAGATAACACATTCCCATTCTCCAAGGACGAAAGTACCAGATGTTTTGTTAATATAATGGGCACCTACAAACGAATAAAAAACCCCAACAACATATCTGGGGAACTCGCAACAAATTGGGAATTTTTGCAGACATTGGATGAAGTTTTGGGCAGCCGCAGTAGTGTCTTTGTGCCTGATGCCATGCTGGAATCTTCCCTTGAGTCCTTAAGGCAAGATTTAAGTAATGATCCACCTGATAGCCCTACGGTGCTGGACTTAGATGCAACATTACTTAGTACTAGCACTCCCTGAAATAAACTAACAAGAAAAGCAATGGGTTAGAGTTTTTAAACAAGGAATCGGAAGAAGATGCCAAAGTTATGAAGAAATTGCTGGACATGGAGGCAGAGAAGCTAGGAGTGGAAAAAGAAAAATTGGTCGAATTGAAAGAAATTCGTACACTGTTCTAGAAAATACTCGACAAATCATAGAACTCAAGTATGTTTTACGTTTAACCTTGAATGAATTTTTCATTTTAAATTTTAAGAGCAAAATCAATTGTTTTTTGTTTATTTTTTGTTTCTATAAGTGTTCATTATAACTAAAGGTGTTCACTATTACTAAACCTTTAATGGTAGTGCAATTTGTTTTTCAATAYGAATAAAGGTTTAGTGATAATGACATTTTTTCCACTATCACTAAATTTTCAGTGATAATGGATTTTGCTGTTTAACTACCACTGAAGAAATAGAAACCKTATTGTACTTATTTTTTATTGTACTATGCCCAACCCTGATAACAAGTATGTAAAGTGTAACATAACACTCACAAAAAAATATACGCAGAGAAATATTTACTNTACAAAATACAGAATCAAGAAGAATGCAACAGGTTATCAATTATCAAATCGATGAACACCAGTAGTAACATGAAACACTAGTGCCATAATTTCGCAAAAACAAAAAAATAATAATAATCAAAAACAATCAAAAGTAATCTTCGAAAGTAGTCAAATTATTTTTCGATTACTTTTTATTATTTCTGATTATTTTTTCCAAATTTTTATTAATCTTGACTATTTTCCGATTATCTGTAATCGTAATCAATTAGTAATCGTCCGAACCTGAAATAATCGTAATATAATCATTACTTCACCTTTCAAAAGAAAAAAATCGAATTACTAATTATTATGATTAGTAATCATTACTTAACAGCTTTGCTTTAAAGTCTAAACTGTTTTCAATTAGGCAGACAATAGCGTGGCCAGTGCATCCCTTTTTGCTTCTGCCTCCCTTTGTCCCGATGTAGTCGTATCTTCGACTATTTGGGGCTCAGGATGTGCTTTTTCTTCATCTATTTCATCGAGCCTTCATTTTCAATTATTTTGTTATGAAAAATCATGCATACCATTGTAATTAATTTTGGCATATATGGACGTTGAGCTTCGATGTATTTGAGAATTCTAAATTTTTTTTAAACACCAAATGCCTGTTCCACAACAACGCGAGTTGAAGACAGAATCGCATTGTATTTTGACTGCATTGGTGTTAAGAACCCGTTATCACGATGGGGCACCATAAGGAACAATTCTAATGGATACCCTCCATCACCCAACAAATGGTAATTTGAACAGATTTTAATCTCCTTGCTAATTATAGCTTTCCTGACAGACCTCCTTTTCCAAACTGATGCGTCGTTCATGCACCTGGACAGCCGATAAATGCATCTATAAACCTCATTCGACTATCTACAATAGCCTAAAAAAAATATTTCCAGTTAATAATTATTATCATGCAAAAAAGTTAATTTTTTACCTGTGTAATGATTGAATACGTTCCCTTTCGGTTGCGATAGCTGATTTCATCTTTGATTGGTTTCGAATTTGGAATATGAGTTCCGTCGATGCATCCAATTACAAAAGGAAAAGGATTATACCGCAGTGTAAATTCTTCATTTACTTGTTTTTGTTCCGCTGCAGTTTTGGGAAATTCATTACATCTCCCTTCAAGCGGCAAATCATTTTAATTATTTTCAGAAACACCTTATGTGCGAGGCCAGCTGCCACACCAAACCGATCGCTGACATCTCTGAAAGAGCAATTATTGCTTAGMTTCCAAATTGTTATTTGTAAAGCTTTTTTCAACGTTATTGCTATACGTCCAGTTTCACTTGAATTAGGGCTTAATCGCAATCTGCAACTTCTTTACATTTGGGGTATTAGTTTTATCAACTTACTCAATACACTACGTATTTTATAATAAATACCTGAAATGTACTTTTCTCATTCGAAAATGAGAATAAAATACATCGTCTTCCATGCTTTCGATAACCTTACAAAAATTTCTGGTTTTTGGAATTCTTCTCCGTGAATTTTCGCTATTTATTAATGCAAAACGACGGCGTTTTCTTTTGTTTATTATATTCTAGATAACACTGTTGCTTGATTCTCTATTATCGGCCAATTCCGAGGCTGTTTTCAAAAGAATACAGCAATATTCGTGGACATACATTTAAAAAAACTTTGTTGTCGAATAAAGTAATGTTAGTGATGCAAGGTGATGCAAGTAAAATGCCAACAATTTATTTGACAAAACAGTGTTGCCATGCAATATTGCTTTGCATTGTAAATGAATTTCTTTGCAGTGTTGCAATGCSAACTGCGTTTATGAAGTCAGCCATCCTTTCATACCGACCACTGTAATAGACACATGCGACTCGTTTGCGGTATTGGGCAAGGTTGACTACTCAAAGTTGTTGTTTGGGCAATTGGGTTGAAATACCTTTTCTAGGTGATATATACTTCATGTAAATACGAGTATAAAACAACAAAATTTACAGCTCTACAAAAATTTTATTACGAGTAATATAATACAATAGTAGTTTTTAAAAAATCATTTGTATGTGAGAACAATTCCAATTCAAATCAAGAAATAATCCCTTATGGGGTTGACGAATAAGTAATGTATGTGCAAATCTATTCACATATATAATATATGACAGAATCTTTGCGAATGGTAGGCACCTTGCCGCGGTGCAGGGGCGTAGGCGCAAGGCATACTCGACGTTCCCCAACTTGCGTGGATGGTGCTGATAAGCACTGCTCATGAGGGATGTCGGGTGTCGCCTGCGTGCGCTAACCAAGAGTTACCACCTCTTAATCCAGGGTGTTACACGATTCCAGTGCCCATTGGGTGATTTGCAGCCAGGAGGTAAATTCTTCTGTATTCTAACGGAGCCTCTCTAACACCGGGCTGAATTGGGGAGAAACTGTGGCCTTACCGCGTTAAAATACTACAGGTTCAGCACGGTGGTCCCGCGGCCCCACAGGCTTGCAGCCATCGGGAGCAAGGAAGCTGCAACGTCTGCGACTCTCCAAAACAAGATCTTCGAGAAACAGGCAGTATCTGTGGCTGCCCCGGAGGTAGCAGAAATGCAGGTGGACAAGCAGGACTGAGCAGGCAGTGCAATCACCGACGTCCCCGATGTCGGCCAATGTGATCAGACAGCAGACCTACCCTCCACGCAGAAGCTCCTCGACGGCTTAGGAGACCCAATGGATATCAGTACGATGGACGACGGGGAAAAGGATCTACCCTTCCTCGAACACATATTATAATGGCCGTCAATACGGAGATTGCTCAAGTGAACCTACATCACGCTGCTGCAACCTCAGCTGTCATAACAATCAGGTTAACAGCTGAGAAACTGGGCATACTGCTGATCCAGGAGCCTTGGGTCCACAGAGGAGAGGTCAAAGGCCTCAAGGCGGAGTCAAACAAGGTAATCTAAGATCTCTCTAGCGAGAGACCTGGAACTTGTATAGTTGTCAGGAATAACATAGATTTCTTCTGTATTTCAGAGTTCCCTACTAAGAACTGGTGGCGGTACAGGCCAGGGACTTCGAAGGCAAGGACTTCATCCTGGCTTGAGCATATTTCCCAGGGGAGGCATCTGAGGTAATAGGTGAGTCTTTTTTAGAGAATATAGTAGGTAGCAACTTAGTGATAGAGAATGTAGGGTGTGAACCCATATTCATAACTGTAAGCAGGAGGGAGGTGCTAGGCATCGCCTTAAGCAATGAGCCTGCAGCAGGATTGGTCTCGCAATGGACGTAACCCTCGGAAGGCGAATTGGGACGCCTTCAGGGATATTTTAAGTAATGAATTAAGCACGAGGGGGCAAACTGACGATAGCGTTTCAGGTCCTGGATTGGAGATTAGGCTATCTGAGCTGAACGGGTAATTAACGCTTATCATGGCAGTTGCCCCTAAAAGTGCTCACAGACAGACGAAATTGTCCTTGGTGGTCAAAGGAACTAGCAGACCTCCGGAAAAAAGTACGCAGCCTGTTTAACAAAGCGAAACGTACGGGAGTCTGGGCAGAATACAGGAGCTATCTCATCTTATACAATAAGGAGATCAGGTCTGCAAGGCAGGCTAGCTTCAGGAGATTCTGTGAAAATGTCGCCACTACGCCAGAAGCGTCTCTACTGCACAAAGCTCTGACCAGGGGCACAAAGAACGTGAAAATAGCAATCAAACGCGGCAACGGGATATTTACGACAAGTGCGGGGGACAGAGCCACGGAACTTCTGCGGGCACACTTCCCGGAGACAGTTCGGGAGGACCAAGGTCTATCCGTGATCGAACACAGGCCATCACGTGTGGATTGGAATATCGCCAAACAGCTGTTTACGGCGGACTCGATCCGGTGGGCGACACCTCGTTTGAGAGATTCAAGTCTCCGGCAGCGGATGGCATCTTTCCGGCGCTGTTACAATAGGGGGAGCAGTTTCTGCTGCCTTATCTAGTTCGGCTGCTGAGAGTGAGCCTCGCAATGGCGTATATCCCTGAAGAATGGAGGACAGCGAAGGTAGGAAGGAAAGACTACTCTTTGTCGAAATCTTTCAGGCCAATCAGTCTCAAGTCTTTCCTACTAAAAATCATGGACAATATCGTGGATCAGGAAATAAGGATAAAGGCGCCGAAGAAATCACCGCTGCATGCGGCTCAGCATGCCTACAATGCGGGCAGATCTGCCAGTACTGCTCTGTACCAGCTGACCTCTGAAATAGAGAGTTCACTGGAGCATGGGGAGGTGATGCTTTGCGCGTTCCTGGAAATCGAAGGGGCCTTTGATAACGCTTCCCACAAGAGTGTGGCCAAGGCACTGGAGAAAAGGAAACGCACCAGTGCGTACATGGAAAGAAGCCATACTGCGCACAAGAGTTGCTGAGACCACA
The DNA here is from genome assembly GCF_001853355.1 of Bactrocera latifrons. Classification (NCBI taxonomy): domain Eukaryota; kingdom Metazoa; phylum Arthropoda; class Insecta; order Diptera; family Tephritidae; genus Bactrocera; species Bactrocera latifrons. Next base: position 95,163 of record NW_017537413.1, read on the forward strand.
GTAGGTGGTAGCAGAATTCGTCTCGGCACAACAAGAGGCTGCCCACAGGGGGGTGTGTTATCATCTCTGCTATGGAGTCTAGTCGTAGACGACCTTCTAACACTGCTAACAGACGATGGGATCCGCTGCCAAGGGTATGCGATATTTTACTATAATTATGGCAAAAGGCAAATATGGAGACACTCTCTGTGACTTAGTCCAAAGAGGTCTAAACCTTGCGAATGGTGGTGTCGAGAGGTTGAACTGAATATCAACACCTCCTCCGTAATCCCGTTTACGAGACTCAGATCCCTACTCCGTCTTATGAATCTCATACTTCGTGGCAGGGAGATAGGGATGACCAACAGTGTCCAATACCTCGGGTTGATACTCGACTCCACTCTGAGGTGGAAGCAGCACGTCAAAGCGACAAAAACTTTAATGGTGTGCAACCGGCTGGCAATAAGGTCCTGGGGCTGTAAGCCAAGGATAGTAAGGTGGTTATACACCATGATAGTAAGAGCGATAATTACATATGGGGCGGTAGCCTGGGCCTCAGTGGCGTCGCAAACTTCGGTTAAGACTAAGCTACTGAAGCTACAGCGGCTGGTCTGTATGACGGACGCAATGCGCACCTGTCCAACGGCAGCGCTGGATTTTCTGCTTAAACTTACTCCGCTTCATTTGGTCAATGGTCAGGTAGCCAAACACACTCTGGATGTGGAAAAGGTTAACTTCAGGAAAAAGCTTAAGGTTACCCTCGGCAGCAAAGATGAATGGAACGCCTCCAACCTCGAGCTGATGTTGAGGAACAGTACTATGCGGTGGTACTCCGATGGCTCGAAAATGTCGGAGCGAATCGGCGCAGGGATTGTATCTATCTCATGAACGCAAGCGCACTTTCAACAAGCAACCTCGCTTTATTCACAAAATCACAAAGGGGGTATTCTCTTGCTCTTGCAAGATTGCAGATCGCAAAAAATCCTACACCGAAATATACAAGGCCATGAGAGCACCCATTGCAGAATCTAGTGATATATGATTCGGTCAATTTATAAATTGGCGAATATTCTGCAATTTTCTGCGTGTGTTTCTTGTTGTGCCGGTGCACCAAGAGGAAATATCTGCGGTGCAAGGGTTTTGCATGAGCAAGAGACTACCCCTACAGTATTACATCTCCCAGAACATAAATAGAACAATTTTCTGAGTCATATTTCGCATATTTCGCTTGAATATAAGTATATGTGCAAATTACCTTTTAACGTTGAATTCCTTATAATCTGTTTGTTTGTTTATGTTGCCGTTTAAATCGAAATGGGCCTCGTCAGACATGAAAAGATAGTTCAACATGTTTCCATCCTCTTCCACCATTTGAAACATCTTCTAGCAAAATTCCAAGCGAATCGGCAAGTCGCAGCGTTCAGTTTGTTGGCCATTTGAATTTTATATGGGAATAAGTCCAAACCTTTGTGCTTTGACTGTAATGACTGTCTGCTTACACCCATTTGAGCAGATAAGCTCTTGTCGAAACACGTGGATTGTTTTGTATGGCAGCAGCTACAGCAGCGATTGTTTCCTCCGTTCATACTGAAGGATTTCGACGGTAAGGTCTTCTGTTGACTGTCCCATGCTCGGCAAAATTGTTTACATGTCTCATTATGGTCCATCTGCTCGGAAGATTGCCGCGAAACGTGCGCCTATACTCTCTTTGAACCGAAACTGCGGACTTCAGTGCGTGATAGTGGCGCACAATCCAAATTCTTGTTTCAGTGTCCCAGTTATCCATTTTTGTTAAATGTAAAAGTCAATCTGCAAAATGAAAAAAAAAATTAACCAGATTCATTAAATAGAAAAAAAGTTATTTAATTTTTTTTTTTTGGTAGCGGCTTTCATCAGCCACCCTGTACAAGTAACAAATCCTATCATTTTCACCCATAAATACACAGGCGAAAGCTTTTAGAAAGATAGAAATTACATTAAGAATGCAAAAGAATGAGAGAAGACTCAGGGCAAAGGCCAGGCAGTTTGTTAGGGTTTAATAAATATTCTACTACTAAAACGGAAAAATGCCTTGGGAAAAGCACAATTGTTTTGCCGTGTTATGCTTCCAATTGATTATTTTAAGACCGTTTTTTGTTAAATTTTCAAATATATTCCGATTATTAAAATTCATAGAGATTAAATTTACCTAGTTTTGATTAAGATTGTATTTATTGTATCAAAATATTGGTAAAACTTTTCTATTTTATTAAAAATATTTGAAGAAACTATCTATTTTTGTTTAAATTATTACAAATAGTTTTGTTTAGTATTGTATATTTTATATGTGTCAAAATAGGTCTTTTGGGGAACCTAACACTCAAAAAATATTGCTATCGCGCCTATACTGCAACCTCTTTACTATTTTTAAGTCCTTTTATTTAAATCTCTGTGCCGAAAAATTAGCTATTTCGATCAGGTGATCTCAGCTGTTGACGACCATATGATTCTTTTGTTACTTGTATGTTCCTACAATGCGTGAGAGTTTACGTTTGACTCTGATTCTTTATTAAAATTTCGTTCATCGATACCACATTTCGTACATTTCTTAATTCTAGTCTCTTACTATGTACATATGTGTGTATGTATGTTAAGTATTCTATTTTTATTGTATACTTCAGATACCATTGATATTTTACAACTGTTTAGAATCACTGCGTGACTTAATGCATCCAACGCATCCGTACACAGCATAGATATTCTGTTATCAGTTGATGCTTGTGTGCATTAGTATTTGGAGTTTGTATGTTTGTATGATTGTATTAGTTTTATGTACTATATACTAATTTATGAGATTTACTCAATAGGCAATGATTTTCACATTTTTATGAGCAAGTTTCATATTACAATTTGGTTACTTACCATTGCACTTGACATTTAGTGGACTGTATTTTCTTTTTATTTTATTTATCGTTTACATTTGTATATTTATTTTCGCTAGTTGGCGCTGAGAGCGCGTAGTTCTAGATTTATTCGTCGCATCGGGTTATGGTATTTCACGCGCTAACACGTGTTTGATTGATTGTCGCTTCTTTTAAGTCGTTCGGGAGTTATAGCGTCGCAAACATGGAGCAAAATAAAGAGAAAATACGGTATATTTTACAGTACTACTACGATAAAGGCAAAAATTCAACTCAAGCCGCCAATAAAATTTGTGCAGTTTATGGACCCCTTAATTTCCATTTCCACCGCACAACGATGGTTTCAACGTTTTCGTTCTGGTGTAGAGGTGGTCGAAGATGCGCCACGCTCCGGAACGCCTGTCGTCGAAAATTGCGATAAAATCGCTGAATTGGTCGAAAGAGACCGGCATAGTAGYAGCCGTAGCATCGGTCAAGAGCTGGGCATGAGTCAAAGAAATTTTTATGAACAATTGAAAAATCAATAAAAAAATACCGCAAGACTTTTTTGACAACCTATTATATTATATTAATGTACTTCTGTCACAAATATAATTTTCTATATATCATTCTATCTTAAGAAATAAAGTGTCATGTTCATATATTTATGAACATTCTGCCAGGGTCCAAAGTTGTGTTTCAACTTAACTTATATATTCTGTTTTATTGTAATTATTATTTTTTAATTACGTCTAATTGGAAGGTCAAATGGAACAGCCACAGTTCTTGTTTCACATTTTGATCCTATATGCATATAAAATAATAATAAAGCTACTATTAAAACTAAAGTTAGCGAAACGTGACCACTTATGTAATAAAATTGTATACCTTTTAATTTAATATTTCTTTTTTAAGGAGTTCTATTTGATGTTGAATCAAAGGGGTTTAATGGTTGTTCTGGGATATCTTCTATAGCTTTAATCCAATAAGAGGATGGCAATTCTTTATTAATTTCTGATTCTACATAATGAGTTGCAGTTACAGTTACTTCTTCATGTCGGGCTGTACATCCTTCTCTTATTGTCATTATACCTTGACTAGGGATTTCATATGCATTTGTTGATTGTTATCACATTCTAGATATATCATTGCTTTGTTAAATAATTTGCAAAGCCAACGATTTTGAGAATACAGATTTATCAAAACATTTTCATTTGTTGAGAAATTGAATTAAACTTGTATATTAAATATTCTGCTTTTATTTCTGGAATAATCATATTACCTTTGTATTTTATTGGAAGTGGAATTAATTTGTATACGTTTGATGGTTCACACGATATTAAAGGATAGGGGATTTCTATGTTTATGAATAGCCGTGAACCAACAATTAAACCTTTAGCATTCATCGATTTATAAATTTCTTTTAATTCATTACCTGATTGCTTTCCAGGTAACATTAATTTCTGTGGTAGTTTATTTCTAATAAATGTAATTTCTTCATTAAGTTGTAAAGGCTTTAATAGTTTTGGATTTACGCGACCATGATTTATGTCAATTAAGAGATTGATTATCGACGTTTGGATATCTTCACATTCGTCCATAACTTTTCCTATTGAAATGGTTAATATTATATTTGAAACGTCAGGGTCATTCGCTCAGCATTTTGATCTTTTATTAGTTCGCTATAAAATTCATTAAGTTGTTCATTAATTTTTTCAAAATAAGTGTTAACTTCATCTGTTATCTTTTTTAATATATTTATGGTAGAATCAACTATTGATGTCTGCTTTTTAAATAATTTTGCTACATCTTTTTGGTTGTCAAAAATATTTCTAATATTTAATTGCATATTTTTTCGGTCTTCAGCATCCATAATTCCAAATAATATATGGTAAATTGAACCAACGAATTCAAATGGTGCTCTACTTTTTTTACTTATTAGTAAGTACCTAATTCGTAATATACTATTAAGTTCCATTCTACTAATCGGTTCCATATATGTACATATGTATATTGATGTGTTACTTTTTAGCGTAGTCACTGAAACTCCTGGCTTAGCTGTATCATTAATGTATAATACTTTATAGTAGGGGAGCCTGGAGTGCTAAATTTGCAATTACTGAAGCGTCATGGGGACTTATCAAATTGTCAAGATGACGTTTAAAAAAAAAGAAAGAAAGAAAGTGAATTTTTTCATTTTAGTGGGGAGAAGAGCAGGTAATTAATTTCAAAAATGTAAAAAAAAAAACAGTCACTCAAGCGCGTCAGTAATTTATGGCGCATTGTATTTCTGATAGTTAAATATACATATACTCGTATTAACTCATTAAACGCTAGTGTTACATATATGTAAAGCTCCGATCTTTCACATAAACTACGACTTTTCCGAAATGCAATTTTAAATGTTCCAAATTATAAATTAGAATTGAAGGGAACAAATCAAAGAATAAGTGGGCGCTACATTTTGCCCTTCCGTTTAGTGTAGCAAAATTAGTAGCGCAGATTTCATACACCTAAAAAAACTGTCGAAATGGGAACACGTTGTCGGTAAGTACGATTTTTAATAAAGTGTCACCGATTTATGTGAAAAGAGTGTTTTGTATATTTTGGTAGTGTTTGAAATTTTATGCTAATAAAAAAAAATTGAAAATAACTGTATTTCTAGGTTTTTTTTTCGTCTTGTGTAGCTGTGACATATATGTCACATTCGCGGGTTCACCTTATGAACTGTATAACTATATATAATATACATATTTATGTGCGTGTTCTTCCGTTATTAGGGCAAAACGAAATGTTGAAGAAGTTTGCGCAGTTTTGGACGAATTGACAAATAATGAAGAAGAAGAAGTGGAAGCTATATATATAGAGGCTCCTGACGCGGGTGCTCTTTCAGGTGATGATTCGGCAGATGAAGACGGCGGTACTTTAGAAAACTTGTCGCATACACAGCTTGTCGAGGATTGTGAAATTGTTACAAGAAAAAATACCGACTTTGAAGAGAACCCCCACTTTGATATGGACGCTGAAATTTTAGACTCCTTGAATCATTCTATATCAGAGTTAGAAGTAAACCTTTTGGAGGAATCATTTGCTTCTGTGCAAGCATCCGAAAAGCCGAGTACATCGCGTTCAACTCAAAAGCCTAGGGAACAAACCAATTCTCGTCGTGATCGCAATTTTTCCTGAGGATAATTACAGTGACTGCAGCAACCTAARGCCATATGAGCAATCCCAAAAGTTTTTTGATGATGAATTATTGCAAATGCTGTTTAACGAGTCAAACAGATATTCGCTCTTAAATAATAATGGAAACCCAAATATTACAGTTGGAGGAATGAAAGTATTTTTAGGAATTCTGATAATAAGTGGGTATACCTATTCTCCAAACAAAGAAGCATATTGGAGCGTTGACAAAGATCTTGTGATTATTGACTCGATGAGGCGTAATCGTTTTCGAACTGTTTTTGGAAATCTACACTTTATTGACCCCGGAAAGACAAATTTATCGCATAAAATATGGAAATTGAGGCCCCTAACTGATGCTTTGAAAGCGAATTTTGCTAAAAATTTTCATCCAGAGCGGAATTCGTCCTACGATGAATCAATGGTGGAGTACTACAGCAGGCACGGTTGTAAACAATTTATTAGAGGCAAACCGTTGAGATTTGGTTATAAAATGTTGTGTCTAAATACGCCTTCCGGTTATCTTCTAAACTCGAGATGTATTCGCTCTTAAATATTAATGGAAACCCAAATATTACAGTTGGAGAAATGAAAGTATTTTTAGGAATTCTGATAATAAGTGGATATACCTATTCTCCAAACAAAGAAGCATATTCTAGCGTTGACAAAGATATTCAACGTCTTGTGATTATTGACTCGATGAGGCGTAATCGTTTTCGAACTAGTTTTGGAAATCTACAGCAGGCACGGTTGTAAACAATTTATTAGAGGCAAACCGTTGACATTTGGTTATAAAATGTGGTGTCTAAATACGCCTTCCGGTTATCTTCTAAACTCGAGATGTATCAGGGAAAAAACCTTAGGACGAACGAAGAGTTCGCTGCAAACTATGGAAAGAACGCTGCTCCGTTGTTTTCAAWGATCGATGAATTCGGTGAAACGTGGAAGCCACTTCCATTTCAATGGAATGGAATTTCCACTGAAGGATAAGTTGAAAAAGAGGAACGTGGGTATATGGCTAGTTCCCGAATTTAGCTTTCGCGTTTAATGGGTTAATCTCACAAT
>NW_017537414.1:0-4154 GCF_001853355.1 Bactrocera latifrons
GCACGAGATTTTCTATTTTTTAATTTACATAATTCATTCGAAAACCATAAACTAGAACTCATTTTATGAGTAACAACACACTTCGGAACATATTTTTCAAACAGGTTTAAAATAGTTTCATTAAAGTGGGAGGCACTAAATTCAATGCTGCCACTGTAATCTGGCCAAGTAACTTTAGAAAGTTCGTAATTAATTTTCTTAAAATTAGCTTTCGCAAAGTTGAACCGACACAAAGGTCTTGTGTATTATTATGAGCAAAGTTGGCTATGGTTTCGATGTTAATTTCTAAAGCATAATGATACGAGTCCTCTGGTCGAGCTAAAGGATCACATCGGACAACAGAGAACATTGAAGCGTTATCAACATAGACTAGATCTAAGAACTTACCAAACTCGTTCGAAATTAAATTAATTTGGTTAAGACCCACTCCGACATTTTATCTAAGAACTTGTTAAAACATAAGCGAGTACTAATAGGAATGGTATAGCCATCAATAGATTTCCATGATACGTACGGTAAATTGAAATCCCCCAAAGCAATCATGGAATCAGTATTACTAGCTATTGAGAAAACATTATTTACTAATGAAGCATGCTGCATATAAACAGATATATCGGAGTGACTTCTTCAGATGGAATTAAAGAATGAAAAGAATGAACAGCAAACAAGACACCACCTCCTTTTCTGTTCAGCCGGTCATATCTATAGATTTCGAATTCGCTGTTGAATATTTCATTATGAAAAATGTGATGCTTTGGCCAAGTCTCTGTGAAAGCAATGATTTTAAAGTTACAATGAATGCTATTTAAATACAAATCAGTAAGTTTCGTATTAAGACCTCTATCATTTTGATAATAAATAGTTAACGAATTATTGGTAGTTAGTTTTTTGTATTCACGGAATTTCTTGGCATTTTAGTGATATCTACAGGGGGCTTATCACGTTTGTGCTCGAATTCCAGTCCAGTAGCAGTTTTCTCAGTGTCCTGAGCAGACGGAACCTTCTCTCCTTGAGGACAATGGGATGAGAGATTAATGAGGTCAATAGTGGGTGGAGCCATTGGATTCTCTTCCTGAGTATTTAGGCACTGAAGCGATTGAAACAGCGTTTCATAACGCCTAAATTTTTCAGTAAGGGTTTCAAGATCACGACCAATTTCCTTGAAACCATTGCGCGCCTGCTTAAAAACTTTAAACAATTCAATTTCAGTTGGCCTGCATTTTAAGCAAGACCAGCGCAATCCCTTACTGTCAAGAATAGAATCCAAGATCCTACCTGTCAGTCCAGCACATTTAAGATGGGCAAGCCCATCACAAAGCCAGTGGGAAACAAAGCGTTCCGACTCGCCTTTCATAGAGCAGTTTGGAAAGTTACAAAGTTAATGAACAAAAACAATATTAAACAAAAATATAAAGATGTTAAAAAATAAAAGTAAAAAAGGCAAAAAATAATAATAATATATTTATAACAAATGAATGCAATAAAAATAGTTAGTTATCAAAGATAACCAACGTAGCGAGCAGTTTGAGATGCACTGTAAAGTAAGAAACTCGCGAACAGCTGTGGACAAAAATGGAAACGAATAAAAACAAGAGGGAAATTTAAGTAAGCAATGTAAATTAATACTAACAATTGCACTATTTGAAAAGTAACACAAAAACAAATTGAAAATGACTCGGCACAATAAATTTAAATTAGCTAACACAGAATAAAAGTAAATTCAATAGCTTCAATAGCACAATATAACTGATACTTATCTTAAAAGATCAATTAATCCTAACATTTTCACAATTAAGTCTTGAATATAAATAAATTAATTCGACAGAGCACCAAAATTAACAGCTGAGCAAGAGAAGGGTTGCCAAAGGACTGAGTGGATTTAGGTCATCTATTGACAACTATAGGGGAATAGCAAAGTTGTCTGCAACTTTTTGAAGCAATTATAACAGACGACATAGCCTTCCAGAACTCTCCACTAATTTCTTGTTCTCAGCACGGTTTTTGTAAAGGGAAATCTACAATAACTAATTTGCTTGAATTTGTATCACATGTATTAACGGGATTTAGGGAGAATAAGAACACTGATGTTATATACACAGATTTTAGTAAAGCTTTTGATAAAGTATCCCAATAATTTCTCTTGAATAAACTTGATCTTCTTGGTATTCAACCAATACTTCTAAAACAGGTTGCTTCTTATCTTAGTAATAGAATTCAACAAGTCATATTTAACGATACTTTTTCTGACATAATCAATGTTCCTTCAGGCGTTCCTCAAGGTAGCCATCTNCTCTCCACTAATTTCTTGTTCTCAGCACGGTTTTTGTAAAGGGAAATCTACAATAACTAATTTGCTTGAATTTGTATCACATGTATTAACGGGATTTAGGGAGAATAAGAACACTGATGTTATATACACAGATTTTAGTAAAGCTTTTGATAAAGTATCCCAATAATTTCTCTTGAATAAACTTGATCTTCTTGGTATTCAACCAATACTTCTAAAACAGGTTGCTTCTTATCTTAGTAATAGAATTCAACAAGTCATATTTAACGATACTTTTTCTGACATAATCAATGTTCCTTCAGGCGTTCCTCAAGGTAGCCATCTTGGACCAATTCTGTTCTTGTTATTTATTAAGTTGTTAAGTTTTCAAAAATTTTATTATATGCTGACGATGTAAAACTTTTTAAAACGTATACTTCATACAACGAAAGATGTCAGTTGCAAACAGACTTAAACAACCTAGTTTCTTGGTGTGATAGAAATGACATGCCATTGAATCTTGAATCTCCACGGGTTTTAGAGCTAAAGGCGCTCTTAATTTTGTTAAACGTTGGTCTAAAGAATTTAGAGATCCGCTTACCACGAAAATTCTTACTACATCTCTGATGAGGCCAATATTAGAGTATGCATCAGTGGTTTGGAACCATAGTTACCAAGTCCATTCGGATAAGTTAGAGTCCGTTCAAAAACAATTTTTACTTTTTGCCTTAAATCATTTGCATTGGAATCCTAGTTTAAATCTTCCCCCTTACACTAATCGTTTAAAACTTATAAATCTCCCGACACTCGCTAGTCGTAGGGAGATGCTTGGTATAATATTTYTTSYAAAACTCATGAATGGGTCAGTCTGTAGCCCATCTCTTTTATCTTATATTAATTTCAACGTTCCCCCTCGCTTTACCAGGCAGTTTAGACCCTTACTTTTAAAATTTTCTGGGACAAATTTTGAGCTAAATGAACCATTCCGCCGCATATGTCATGATTTCAATTCTCATTCCAGCATATTTGATCTAATAGACTCACTCTTTAACATTAAAAAAATTATTTTATCTAATCTTGACAAGTAACATTTAAAAATTATAAACTTTAATTTTAATTCTTATTTTTGGCTGCTGAAATTTTTGTTTCTGTAGCTTAAGATCGCAACGCTTAAAACTCTTGCCTTTTATGACTCGGCTATTTCCGCTCGTTCGCGGATTGCGCCCCTAGCGTCGGTTGGGCGGGAGGAGGGTAATTGTTGGGTATTATTATTAATGATTCTTAATTAACTGTTCGTTCCCAAAGTATAAAAAGGCCTAAAATTTCCCAAATTACTTCCTCATTGTTGCATACATTAATTTATGGAAATAATCAATTTATTCCATTTTAGAAATATACAAGTAACAAAAGAATCATAAGGTCGTCATCAGCTGAGATCACCTGATCGAAATAGTTGATTTTTCGGCAACGAGTTTAAAATTAAAGGACTTAAAAATAATAAAGAGGTTGCAATATAGGCGCGTTACCGATATTTTTTGGGTATTAAGTTCCCCGGGGGCCTATTCTCACCTATATAATATATACAGTACTAAACAAAACTATTTGTAATAATTTAACTCAAAATAGATATATTCTTCCAATATTTTTAATAAAATAGAAAAGATTTACAGTTATTTTGATACAATAGATAAAATTTTAATCAAAACTGCGTAATTTTAATCATTATGAATTTTAATAATCGAAATACATTTGAAAATTTAATAAAAACGTCTTGATTGGCGTAGTCACGGCTTACGCGATTATAGCCGAGTTAACAACCGCGCGCCAGTCGTTCCTTCTTTTCGCTACGTGGCGCCAATTAGATATTCCAAGTGAAGACAGGTCCTTC
>NW_017537414.1:5689-14591 GCF_001853355.1 Bactrocera latifrons
CCTGGCGTTGTGCGTTCACTGCCATTCAGCAGGCTGGAGAAGTGTTCCCTCCATAATTTAAGTATGCTCTGGGCATCGGTGACTAGATCACCTTTGGAAGTTCTACAAGAGTATGCTCCGGTCTTGAACCCTCTGTAAGCCGCCGCATTTTTTCGTAGAATTTTCTAGCATTACCCCTGTTGGACAGCTTATCAAGCTCTTCGTACTCACGCATTTCGGCCTCTTTCTTTTTCTGTCTGCAAATGCGTCTCGCTGCCCTCTCAACTCTCGATACCTATCCCATCCCGCACGTGTTGTGGTCGATCGTAAAGTTGCGAGGTAGGCAGCCTGTCTTCTTTCCGCTACGACACGGCACTCCTCGTCGTACCAGCTGTTCTTTTGTACTTTCCGAAAACCAATGGTTTCGGTTTCAGCTATACGTAAGGAGTTTGAAATGCCGTCCCATTGTTACCTTACACCGAGTTGTTGACGAGTGCTCTCAGAGAGCAGGAGTGCAAGCCGAGTAGAAAATCGTTCGGCTGTCTGTTGTGATTGCAGCTTCTCGACGTCGAACCTTCCTTGAGTTTGATGGCGTGCGTTTTTTGCTGCAACAAGGTAGTGGTCCGAGTCGATGTTAAATCTAATATCTAAAACACTGGAGATGTGTCTTCCGTCTATCACAACATGATCGATCTAGTTGGTTTTTTTTCGATCCGGAGACAGCCGGATGTAGCATCTTCTTATGCTGGAATCTAGTACTACAGATAACCATATTTCGGGCCCCGGCGAAGTCGATCAGCCTCAACCCATTTGGGGATGTTTCCTCATGGAGGCTGAATTTACCAACCGTAGTGCCAAAGATACCTTCTTTGCCCATCCTTGCGTTAAAGCCGCCAAGCAAGATTTTGACAACGTGGCAGGGGCAGCTCTCATAAGTGCTTTCGAAGCACTCATAAAAGGCATCTTTGGTCACGTCGTCCTTCTCTTCCGTCGGGGCGTGGGCGCAAATCAGCGATATGTTGAAGAACCTCGCTTTGATGCGGATTGTGGCTAGACGTTCATTCACCTTGGTGAATGATAGTACTCGGCGACGGAGTCTCTCCCACTACGAATCCCACACCAAACTTGCGCTTCTTTTATATGGCCACTGTAGTAAGCCTTTATTTTTACAAAGACATCAACTAGCTGGGCAGCGGCACCTTCCCAATTAAGGGACCAGATATTCCAGGTGCATTCCCTCAATTCGTAGTCCTTATTTCGTTTGCCATGGTCGTCATCAAAAGTGGGCTGTCTCTTCCGAGGCTGTTGTTGCGTTTTCATTGGGTTGGTTTTTTTTACGTGGCGGGTCCCAAACCCAGCGCACAACCCTATGCAGAGAATGTTTCGCCTTCTCACTTTAGCTCGCCTTCAAGCGGATGTTCTTAGGCTACCAAGAGGATACTTGGTCAAGGACCGGAAGTCGTGAGCTGCTTGAGTCATATGTAAAAGAATCATTTCTGGCCACTCCCTCGTGAATGGCGATCAGAGAACTTTCCTCTCTTGCGTGAACTTCTATACATGACTCCATCCTCCTTAATAAAAACGTACTTAAAATAATAAATTGGATACCATAACACGGCAACACACTCGTGCCTTTTCTAAGGCATTGGCGTTTTAGTAGTATAATATTTAGGAAACCCTAACGAGCTGCCTTAGCTTTTGCCCTGAATCTTCCCTCATTCTATTGCATTCTTAATGTAATTTCTGTCATTCTATAAGCTTTCGCCCGCGTATGTATGAGTGAAAATGATAGGATTTGTTACTTGTAGGTTTATACAATGGAAACCACTTACGCGGTTATATCCATCGTGAAGTTTGTACCACGGTTATAGCCGACTTACCAAGATTAAAATTAAACAAATTATGAGGAGCTTATAGAATTTTATTTTAGTTCGTCGAGAAAGAAGACTTTACTCCTCAATTGCCTACTTAGTATGAAGTAGCACCTGTTGGCAAGAGATATTCTGTGTTGGATTTAGAGGTTGACGTTATTTTCGGTGCTGATATTGATTGCAAGATAGACGAAATTATCTACGACTGTCAACAGTGACGTGGGTGCCTAGTTGTGAGTGCGACGTTTGTTTGTTTGATAACAGATGTGACACTACTCTACTTACTACTCTAGCTACTACTTACTCGCACTAGCACTGAAAGTCTGAAAATAAATTGGAATTCAAACACTATATTTCCAATATAAAATATTTAATAAATTCAAAATGATGATCGCTTTTCACAAGAAATACAGCTGTCGAATTTGAAATTCACAAAGGTCACTATTTTAAACCTCCTGGCTCCCGAATCAAAAAAAAAACTTTTGTAAAATGCGGCTTTTTACGGCTGAGCAAAAATGAAAGATGCGCGAGTTAAGTGTGTCAAGCAAAGAAAAACACAAAGTTGTTATAATGAAGTGTACTCTGCTTTATTGGTTCTTCTGAACTGAATTCTTAAAAACTAAAATTCAATCAGTAGTGCTCAATGTTCGAAAATTGTTGAAGTTACTATTACGTAAACAATTTGTCAATTAAAGTTAACGACCCTTATACAAATAAAGTGTTCAAGTGTCGTTACGTACACAGTTCGCTTAAATATTGCTGAACTATGCATAATCGATATTAAGGCAATAATTAATAAAAACGAAAATACTGATTATGCTTGATCGGCAATATCCTCGGTTGTTTATAATTTAATTTGATTCTTCGATCATTGACCACTTTCAGCCTGCACGGTTAAGCCTGTGCTGTGGTTTTGGTATTGTTGGAGGTGGAGTTGTTGTTGTTGCTGTTGACATAACTCGCGTGTTGTGATAGAACGTCTTGCTTCACGGATGAAACGAATAGAAGAAAGTTCCCGTTCGAATCTATCCCTTTTGATAGTTTTATTGGTGAACTTGTGGTGTGGGTGTGTTGTATGATGTTGTGTGCTGTGTTGGGTGGTGTGAAGTGATGTGTGTTACTTGTTGTAAAGGTGATGTGATAAAGTTGCTGTGATATATCTGTGATGTGTCGTGTAGGCGAAGGCGGATTAATTGCCAAGGATGTGGGCGACGGTCCAGGCTGCAGCGTGGAGGCCTCTGATCCTCACTCTCTTTCCCCAGCGGGTGGCGGTTTCAGAACTCTGTTCGCCATTGGGGCAGCGACCGGTGCAGCTTTCGCTCTGGGTGCCGCAATTTCGGTCCTAACGGTGTTGGAGATATTTTGGGTCTCCTCTACGTCCATTTCTATGGGAATATAAGATTACATTAAATTGGCTTTGTTTATAATGTTATAATGCAGTTGTTGTAGCCACATATCTATACATATGATAAGTAGATCTTTAACGCGCTTGTTTGAGTTTCTTTTTATGTACGAATAATGAGCGGATGTATTTCGAATTAGCGGAATTAATTTATTAATTTAGCGATTGGTTTCTGTTTTTAGGTGCAATTTTTTCGTCATTGGTTGAAAGAACACACAGTTTTACGAGGGGTCGAGTTAAAATGCCGGATTTGCTTTCGTATATCGACTACTCCAATATGGCCATCTCATCTTCTATGGACTTTTGCAATGCGGCCTAGTCGCCATTCCGTTGAAGGAAGGCATTCGTTCTGTATAATGACGCATTCTCGTGTACAGGGTTCCTTCTGGATCGTTTTCATCGGTTTTTAAATTGAATGAGTCTCCTTCTCTCTCAAGTATGGCGAGAAGTGGAGCTCCTCTAACGAAATGACCAGGTGTAAATGCTGAGAGAAAAGCCGCAGTTGTCAGATCTAAACAAAGCTCGAAGTGTACTTCCTTTGTCGTAAAACATACAGCTACATACCCTTTCCTAAATGAGAAAGAACTTAACATCGAGGCTTTTATCTGTAAAGGTCCAGCAAAATCAACCCCAGTAATGGTAAAGGGTAGATCATAATTTCAGCGTTCAGGTGGTAAAGCTGCCATGAGCTGCGTACCCATTTTGTGTTTGTACATAGTACATTTACACATGAAAATCGCCTTTTTGATTTGTGGCTTTAGTCGCAGTATATAGAATTCTTGTCGGACCATTTGTTTCATCAAGCGATGCTCACCATGTAATGTAAACTGATGAAAGTGTATTAGAAATAAATAAGTCAGGAATAGTGATGGGATGTCGTTCATTGAAAAGTATTTAAGGCTGGAGTTCGCTAATCCTTAGTGTTCAAGAATGGATTTAAGACGAGAAGAGAGCTTCCCTTTTCGACTAGTCGTCTTTCGAGCAACTTTGCTTTCTCCCGACTGAAATTGCGAGTTTGGGGGTATGTGATTAAACTAACTTTGGCATGTTGCAAATCAGAATGAGTTAGTTGTACGCAAGGATCATTTGGTATCCCTTTCCTTTTTTGTTTAAGTCTTTGGATGAATTATTGCATTTAAGCGACTACTCTTAGTGCTCTAAGAAATTAAGAAAATCTTTGGAGAATATCATCCTCTTCTGGAGTGATATGAAAATTTTCAATTTTGCGACTTTCTGGCCGTATTGTATTACGAGCGGGAGACATTGGCCAGAATTCTTGTGAATCTGTTAGCCATGTTGGACCATTCCACCAGAGTGTAGTGCCGGTAAGGTGCAGTGGCTTGCAACCTCTTGTACCAAGATCCGCTGGGTTATCCGCACTTGCAACATGTTGCCATTTTGCTGGGCCAACTAAGTCTAAAATTTGGGATATTCGGTTAGATACATAGGTCTTCCAGCAATATTGTATTTTTTCTAACCACGCTAAAACTATTTCTGAGTCTGACCAAAGATACGTTTTATAATCGGTTAATTTCAGATGGGTTTGAACTATTGAAGTAAATTTTGCTAACAGTAAAGCACCATAGAGTTCAAGCCATGGCAGACTGAGTGTCTTCAAAGGTGCAACTTTGGCTTTGGCTACCAAGAGGTGTGCAGATATTTTGTTATCGTACTGTGTGCGTCCGTAAACTGTTGCGCAATAAGCCTTTTCAGAGGCATCACAGAAACCGTGTAATTCTGTGTTAATGTAAGGGGTGAAATTTATCCATCGAGGATCGAATTTCTAATATAGAATTGAATCCCTAGTGTTTTTGTTGTACTGGCCGTTTCAAATTTAACGAAATTTGTATCTGATAAGTATTTCTTTTTTATGTTTTTTATTATTTCGGGATGATTTGAYGTAATTTTCTTTAAGGGGAATCCCGCTGAATTTAGTGCTTTGATCACTTGAGATAGTGATTCGCACGCTAATGACAGTTTGTGGCTACCTGATAAAATATCATCAACATATGTTTGTGTTTGTAACGCAGAAGTTGCTAATGGTAAATTTGTTTCACACGTTTTTGCTAATTCATGCAGTGTCCTGATCGCTAAGTAGGGTGCGCAATTGATGCCAAAGGTGACGATTTTAAGTTTGTAGTCGCTGATTGGACTATTACTTGATTTGCGGAAGACTATACGCTGGAAATCTTGATCATCTTTATGTACTAGAATTTGTCTATACATTTTCTCTACATCCCCAATAAAAACGTATTTAAACATTCGCCAATTTAGTATTAGCAACATGAGATCAGGTGGTAATGTTGGGCCAGTATATAGTACGTCGTTGAGTGATTTACCTGAGCTTGTACACTTTGTGGCAGATAAAAAGATAAACTACCTTTAGATACTTTTTCATATGGTACAGCTTTTTCCATATGATTGAGGCCTATATACTCGTCCATCACATTATCATATTCTGATTTGAGCTCACTTTTCTTTATCAGACTTTTTACCAAGCTTAGAAATTGCTGGACTGCTGATATTCTAGAGTGACCTAGAGCTATAGAATCTGGGAAGGTGGCTTTGAAAGGGAGTTGCACAACATAACGACCATTTTCGTTTCTTGTTGTTGTGGACTTATAATAGGCTTCGCATGCCTGGTCCTCTTCTAAAAGTTGAGTAGTCTGAGGTAATTCTTCTACTTCCCAGAATTTTTTGAGTTCATCATTTAAATATTCGTTTGAAATATTTTCAACTTCGGTTATAAAAGAATTAATTTTTTCTGTGATTTGGCCACTTAATATCCACCCAAAGGTTGTATTTTGGGCTAACAATTTACTGGATATTTTTTCTATACCTTCAAGAATTGTTTAAGGTATTAAGTCACTACCTAATAACAAATCGATTTGTGATGGGGTATGGCAGTTGGGATCTGCTAATTTGAGATATGAGCATTTTTCCCATTGCTTTTTATTTACTTCACAACTTGGAAGCAAATTTGTGAGTTGCGGTAGAATGATGGCTTGTGCATCTATTCTTATATCCGCGTTTGGGGAAACTATAGTGATTGTGCAAATTTTGTTTAAATTTTGTATAATTCTTCCGCCCATTCCTGAAATTTTGAATTTGAATTTTTGACAGGCAATTTTAGCCGATTTTGAGCTTTAGATGATATAAAGGATCTTTGAGAACCTTGATCTATTAATGCTCTTAATTTGAATAAATCTCCTCTATGTTCAATAGCGATGACCACAGTGGGTAAAAGAATTTTGCTTTCATTTTCTGAATGAAGAGCTTGCATTTTTGCTGCTTTAGAGCAACATGGTTGTTCTACCCTTTTTTCGGGATTTGAGATTTCGGGATTACCACTTTTGGTTGTAGTGACTAACCCGGTGCTTTTGTGAAATTGATTTTGCTTCATATTTTGAAAATTTGTAATATGAAGCAATGAGTGATGTCTTCGTTGAGAGTACACACATTTAAATTTGCTTTCAGTCTTTTGTCCCGTGAGAATTGGACAGGCAGTTGATGCAAAGTTTATGTTGTCGAACAAGATTGTTCCTATCTGAAACAGACATTTTTCTAAACTTCTCGAAATATCGTATTTTATGACCTCCCTTACAGAATTAACATAATGATTGCCATTGGTTGGTTTGATCTGACACGAATGTTTGGCTTCTTTTAAACAAGTTTTTACTTGTATCATTTAGATAATTTTTTGGCTAAATAATTTTTTTTCTACTCGTTCAACTATTTCTTACTGAGTAGTTATATAAATCTGATAGAATTTTGGCGATTTTTTCTTGCCACTAGTGATTGCTCTCATCGTAGAAAGGAGCATAAGGCAGAGTTGCTGCATAAATTTTTACTAAGATGGGGTCCCACGATACTGTGGAAAAATTTTGGTAAACAATTAGTCACTGTCGAGTATAATTTCTTAAATACCTGGCTGGTTTCTTATTGAATTTTTGATAAATTCATTAAAATATTTATTTGGTTAGCTACATAAATACATTGTTCAATAAAATAAAAACCAAGAATGGGAATTCCTTTGTGTTAAAAATTAACCTTAATTAGAACCTTAAGTTCTAATTTCAGAGCGTCCAATGCATTAAAAACTCTGGTTCTAATTTCTGGATGTTCTAATTTCTGAGAGTTCTAATTTGTGAGCGTCTACTGTATAACAATTATTTGAAACAACAAACATACATAAATTAAGCATAGACGTATGCAAACATATAAGAATTAATACATACGTATGTATATAAATTTTTGCTTATTACGATTTTCTTTCGCGTTCTTAAATCTGGTTCAGAGATACAGATACACAAAGGGAAAATACAATTTTACGATAAAAAATTTTCGAGCACATTTACGAAAAATATATAAAAACGGATATTTATTTAAATAAAAATTTAATCTGTTTTTGCGGTGAATAGGCGATCGGAAAATTTAAGTAAAAAATATTGTGATCTGAAAATAATAAATTTTATCATATAAATTTCTGACAATTATTTATTTTTCTACCAAAAAAAATTTAACTACATTTTCTGACGATAGCAAATTTTCAATTATACTATTGTATTTCATACGAAACATTTTCAAGCTAAAAGCTCCAAATCAAAGAAAATTTAAATGCAATCGGAGAAATAAAAAGTGGTTAAACCAAAATCACCTAATATATTAGAAATGCCAAAAATGGCTATCATCCTCAACAATTCACACCTGCAGAAACTACACGCTCTAAACAGGGTGAAAAACAACATAGATAAAAAGATAATTCAATTTCAAGATTCATCAATGCGAGTGATAGCTTTATCCGATACTGTACAAGATTTTCAGCTTAACCTATTAGTGACAATACTAAATCGCTTTTTATTTATTGATAACTGCTCCGCGCATGCACCAATTGAGCATCTTCAAAGCAAAGATAGCAACATAGTTGCATATTTCTTGCCGCCAAATGTGACAGCAGCTGTGCAACCAATGGATCAAAATCCCATAAAGTTAACAAAACTTGTTTACAGAAGTAAGTTACTTGCTGAAATAATAGCTGAAGGTGGTGCACTGAATAGTCTGTTGAAATCCCATTCCATCCGAAAGGAAATAGTATTTCCGAAACAAGCTTGGGATGAGATAACGCCAACAGGGATGAGGAATTCTTGGACAAAGTTGTAAAATTGGGACTCTGACCAATACGACAGCGATGTTGATGTGCCACTCTCACAGTTGCTTAACAAAAATGAGGACTGCAATGAAGCTCTCCAAGTAAATCAAACTTTTTTAGCAGAAATTTATCTAAACAGTTTCATGTGTACTGATGACATCGAGAAATGGAATGAAGATAAGTTTGAAGACGGAACGGGTTATGACCTAAGTAGCGGTGATGAGTTTTTTGATAGCAGTGAAGAGAATGTTGTTGATGACACACCAGTTATTTCAAATGCGTTAACAATTTAATAGCTTGCTACAACAAGAGTGAGTTGTCTTCCAGTAAGCACATAGCCAATTTTTGGCCCTCCGTAACGATATTGTTATATTGGATTTAAAGAAACAGAAAAAACAAACAAATGTTACTGATTATATGTCAAACTAAAATTTATTTTGAACTGAGCCCTTATCCTGAATATTTAATTAATTCCTGAAATTTTAAGTTTTTTTTTTTAAT